>NC_056738.1:178130438-178217938 GCF_019279795.1 Protopterus annectens
TACTGCTGTCTTATCTGTGCTTAGTTTCATCCCCTGTGCCTTCAGATTTTCATTCCATTCTCCTATCCTTTGCTGAAGTTCTAGCTCAGAGTCTGCCTGTACTGCCACATCATCTTCATACAGAAGCTTTGTTGATCCATCCCCTCCAACCTGTTTGCTAATGTAGCCCATCACCAGTATGAACACCAGTGGGCTCAGAGCTGAACCCTGATGTACACCCACACCCACTGGGAACCCCTTTGTGAGGCCGAATACTGTTCGTACTTGAGTCATTGGGTCCTTGTACATAGCCTGCACTAATTCTACCAGTGTTTCTGGGACTTCAAACCACTGCAGTACTGCCCAGATCAGCTTTCTTGGGACCTTGTCATATGCTTTCTCCAAGTCTATGAATGCCCAGTTTAACTCTCTCCTCATCTCTAGCTTCCTCTCAAGTATCTGTCTCAATGCGAACATCGGGTCAATTGTGCTGCATCCTTACCTGAATCTAAACTGCTCATCTCCCATCTTACATTCTACTACTCTGCATATCCGTTTATCAATCACCCTCTCCAGAACCTTCATGCAGTGTGATAGGAGTTTGATGCCTAAGTACTGTCCACAGTTGTGGATGTCCCCTTTGTTCTTGTACACTGGCATGAGTATACTTATTCTCCAGTCATCTGGGATACGCCTTTCTCTCCACACTGCTATTAGTACCCTCAGGAGCCATTTCTCCCCCATCTCACCCAGTATCTTTATCATATCTGCTGTGACCTCATCTGAGCCTGCTGCTTTCCCTGACTTCATTTTCCTTAGTGCTGTTTTTACTTCTTCTAGGGTGGGCTCCTCTTCTTCTCTCATCATAAGCTGTTTCTGGGCCAGTATATCTTCTGTGGGGTTATCTTCATTCAGAAGCTGCTGGAAATACTCCTTCCATCTGCCTTTGATGTCCTCTGGGCTGGTGAGCAGGTTTGTATTCACACACACACACACACACACACACACACACACACACACACACACACACACATACACACACACATACACACACACACACACACACATATATATATATATATATATATATATATATATATATATATACATATATATGGGTCCTTGTTGTTTTATCGACAGTGCAGTTCATTGAACCGTACTTTGTCAAAATTACTTTACCTAAAGTACATTTTGCCGAAAATGCACTTTCGCTAAAAAAAAAAAAAAAACAAAAAAAAAACATGCCATTAGCATGTAATGTTAGTTGTACATCAATGTATACTGTTGATGTACAACTAAGGAAACTCTTGTTGGGATCGTAAGATCGTAGTACAGTGGGGATAAGGAAATATTCCATTTTCCCCACTGTAGTGCAATCTCGGAGTGAGAATACTAAATTAGGGGGAGTGTGGGACGCACAGCCCCCCACATGGGGGGTGCAGGGGAGCTTGCACTTTTGCAGAAGTCAGTTCACGGAAGTAAGGTTCGATGAACCGTACTTTCAAGTAAAGAACATAGACCCATATATATATATATATATATATATATATATATATATATATATATATATATATATCTATAAAGATAGATAGATATACACACACACACACACACACACACACACACACACACACACACACACACACACACAACACACACACACACACACACACACACACACACACACACACACACACACACACACACACACACACACACACAGAGTAATATGGAATGGCGTTTCTTACCATCTGGAAGAATACAAGTGAACCAGAAAGTAAATGCAAATGAAAATAAGATAGATTCTTCCAAGAAAAACAAAGTTTTGTGATTTACCCAAAGGCACAGTAAGGACCGTTAACTTAGTTTCATACAGGTGAAAAAACTCTATGTCCTGAATTCATCTATCAGGAGCAATTTCCAGATTTTTTTCAAGGTTTTCCTCCACTGTGGTTGATCTTTTCTAACAAAACCAATTATCTAGACACCCAGACACCTTTCCAAAGGGCAAATTCTGTCAGACTGAACTTCTCTCAGCCTTCTTTTTCTAAAATATTCAGTTGCTCATTAAATAAGCCTGCTCTTACTAATACAGCCAGATATCTTCCTGATTTTAAAGAAACATGTACAACTTAACAGAAACAATGCAAAGAAATATCACTCTATTTGTAATGGACTCTGTGCAGTACTGCTAAAATTACTTTTACACAAGTATTTATACATTTTTGTGTCACTTGTACTCTTCCAGACGATAAGAACCTCCATGCTATGCTATAATTGACTCCCAGCTTGAAACCAGCATCATGACTCTTGGATGGTGTATGTATGCCAGAAACAGGCCATCCACTTTGTGGTGGATTGATCCAAGGCATTTGAATGACTGTAGCATATTTAACATACTTAAGACTGATGCTATATTTATATAGTTTATTATACCATACTTTTACCTGCGGTGGTGGTGCTGCAGTAGCGTTGTCACCTCACAGTAAGATGCTGTCCGGTTCGATTCTCAGCTAGAGCATCTTCTGCGTGGAGACATGCGTGAATGGGCGTACCTTTGTTGAAGGTTGTGCATCAGGGCTGGTAACTCGGCATGTAAAAAATCAACTACCAATCATTAGCAGACCGGAGTTCCACTGTGGCGACCCCTAACAAGGAAAAGCCGAAAGACACAACATTATAGCATACTTTTAGTATATTTAGCACATTCCTTCCAAGTGTCTGCCTTCTTTAACTTTTCTACTAGTTTCTCCAAACCATGCTCTAGGCTACTGACTCCTTTCATAATGCTATTCTGCTTTGTCTGATCACCACAGCTTCCATTTTTTCCCATAAGTTTTGGGGTTGACACTGTGGTGATCTTGCACTCATTTAGAGACCCCTCCATTATGTATACTTTAAGCCATTTCCTTATTACTTCCTCTAAAGCTATTCTGTGGGGCTCTGGTATTCTGCTGGGTTTTATCTAACCTTTTGTTTTGCTGGGCTGTTCTGAAAATACTCCATGACTCCCTGGCATAAAGGAAGTTTGGCAACAAACTAAGTTGTCCCAGGACATCTTCATGGGGGGGGTTAAGTTAATATTAAGGGAAGTTAAGGGGGTTGGGGAGGTGAAAGGGTTAAGTGGAGGCAGGGATGGTGGGGAGGAAATGAGATAATAGTGGGGAGGGGCTTAAGAGGTTTAGTCTAGTATAGTGGTTAAGCAATCAGATTTTGGCGTGAACTTGCTACTGCAAGTTTGCGTCCATGACGACCTGTAGGCATTGGTACGGATAGGTCTTGGGCTAGTTTTGTTTGGAGTTTAATATACATACATATATATATATATATATATATATATATATATATATATATATATATATACACATATAATTTTGGTATAGATATTCATGGTAAGTTTATTGAGGTGTGGGCATGGTTAGCATTGGTGCAGGTAGTGGCAGTTAGGACCATGGTTACCCAGTGGTGGTTGGTTGATTGGTTGATTGTGCATGGAGACTGTTATTTCCTGACAGGACCTTGTTGCTTGAGGTTCCTAACTAAACCAATATAATTTAGTCTTGTCTCCAAGAAGGCACAACTTGAAGTTGGGGGTTGCCTATCTTTGGTGGCTGTGCGTTTGAGTTATGGGTGTTTTGGGCTGTTCGTGGGCAGGGGACAGGCCTCACTGCTGTTCATGGGGTTGTGCTTGGCCTCAGCATGGAGGGAGTCACTGCTGCTGCCAGTGTTTTGTTGGTTCCTTGTTGGGTTTTCATGAGGTGGCGCTGAGCCTGGAAATGTTAAGGCGGGAGAAGACTGCCAGGTGTGGTCTGTTCCTTTCGCAGGTCTCGGTTTTGTTGGTGGGATGTCGCTTGTTGCTCATTGAGTGCATCGGTGGTTGCGGTTTGCCTTGGGGGGGAGAAAAAAAAAGGCAACAGGAATGGGGAGGCTTGGTGGTTGAGACACTCAGTTTCTGGCTGTCTTGTGGGAGTGGTAGCTTTGTGGGCTGTGAATTCCTGTAATGCTGTTTTTGGTTTTGTTGGGGTTCCGTGGGGCTGTGTCTTTCCTTTCTCGGCATGTCCTTGTGTGTTTGGTGGCAGAATTGGAATGGGGCCCGTCCCTATGTTGAGTGAAGATTGCGGTTCAGGTAACTGGTTTTATTTCACTCTTTGAAGTTGTTCAGAAGGGTCTTTACAGCACCCCCAGTGTGCTCAGTGTTGAATGCTTCTGCAATCGGAGGAGGGTATTTCTGAGTTTGCCGAAGTGACTGCTATGGAATCAACTCGTGTATGAGAATGCTAGGCACAGAGCTACCGCATGGATGGGAGTTGGCAACGGTGTTTTTTGGGGGGCTTCATCGAGGGGAGCGGATGGTTGCGGTTTGTTTTGTCAGTCACCTGTGGTAGTTGGGATGTTTGTGGGCGAAGTGCCAACCTGACCGGATTTTCGTGGGCTGTGACTTTCGTCAACAAGTGCTCCCTGCGCATGTGTGCTGCAGCAATAACTAGTATGCGTAGCCATCTGAACGGTAATCGTTGGGTGGATAGAGAGGCAGGTATAAGTCTCTAAGATTTAGACATTCACTTCAACAATTGGTGGGTAAAAGGGTTTGGTGATTTTTTTATTTTTTTTTTTAGAAAAGATTTACACTGCACAAAGGGAATGATTGACTTTGCTTGGAGATGTGTGCAAGGCAGGGGGGTTGCTCATTCTGGCCATTTCAATGTTTGGGTGTTTCGTGGGCTTTGCTGTGCATGGGAGTGATGGCTCGTTGTTGGCGGTGACATCATTCTTGGAGCTGTGGTGCGCCGGATGCTAGTGTACAAGGTTTTGGTTATGGCTCATTTGTTGGTTTTCTGGCTGGAATTCTGGCTGGGTTTTCATCTCATTTTTGTTTGTTCATCCACAGTGCTTGCTGTTACTTCGGCTGTGTGGAGCAGCACTGCTGTCGAGGCTTGGTTCGCAGGTTTGGGGCAAGCGTTCATTGCTGCGCTTGCGCAGTTGTGGTTATTGTGAGGGGCTAACCGTTAATTAAGGGAAATGGTTCTTGTCACCAGGATGTTTAAATATGTAGCAGAGCCATAGGAATGATATCTTATATACAAAAGAAACGTTCTTTTACGGCCTTGGGAGTTTTAGTGTTTGGCTCATGTTCAGCCTGATTAAATGCTGAAGCCTCACCCTGATTAGATTTTCTTTGGTGATATATAAAAAAGGAGTATGCATGATATAAATTTTATAGGGTTTAGGTACTGATCAAGTTACTTGGGGACTAGGTGGGGGTAGGTTTGGGGGCAATTGTCCTTCCATTTCCACAGGACTTTGTCTGGATTTCTTCTATGAGATTGAGAGGCCATGTTTTGAGCCTCTGTCTCTGCATGGTAGGACTTCAGCTTTTCCTTTGCAGTGAAGTTTGAAGGTACAGGGTAATGACAGGTGAGACACAAGTGGGTTTGAAGCCAGGTTTGGCAAGACAAGGAAAAGAGATGGTAGGTCAAGTCCTTGCTCTGTGATCAGGGAGTGGTGGATTTTGCTGTTGAGAGCAGGCGTTCAGGTTGATAGTGGGGTCAGTTGGGTACACTGCACGTAGTTCAGGCCTGATTCACTGGTTTCACGACATGTTGGTGGCTGCATATGACTTACTTAACAGAAAAGAGTCAAAGCCATATGTATTAATGGGATGAATTAGTTTTAGTTCCATTTCTAGGTACGTGCTGCCATACTCAACTTTGTAGAGTGTCCACATTTTCGTTCTGCTCGCATATCCTGGGGATGGCTTTTCCTGCAACTAGTGGTGGTAGCCCTGCCTTTATTTATAAAATGGTAGCCAGTGTGGCTGTGTACAGCTGTTTGGCAGTTAATCTGGAAGGATGTAAGGGTCCCTTCCTAATGCAGCCATGTGCTGTTCAACCAAATGACTACAGCACAGAATTCACAATATATTATGAGTTAGGTTGAGTCTTAAGTGGGCTATTTTACACAAGACACATATACAACTTCACCCCCTAGGTTCTTTCACATGTGGGGTTTAATTTTAACTTACTCGACTGGTAGATAAATTTATTTTGGGTATTTGATAGGGTCATTGGACGCATAGCTTCAGTTATGGCTGCTTTCTCATAGATTGGAGTGGCGGTGGTACATTTCTTCCCAGGTCGGTAGGATAGGTTGCCTTTGAAGATGCCTTAGAATGTGTGTGATGTATCTTGGATGTTTTATATGTCTTTTTCTTTTGGAATGCTGCGGCTGTAATTTGGAATAGGTGGGTATAAGGTGGAGCCTGCTCATTACTATTAGTTTAATTTTGTCCTTTTCTTTGTAGATGGTGGTGTGCCAAGTACCAGTTGTGGCAATACAGTGAATTTGCAGATCATGGAAGCAGTGGCGAGTGAGAAGGTTACACAGGGGAACTCAAGTGGGCAACAGTTATGGATGGAAGTAAGTGATTTTCAAAGCTGAGTTTTGGTAGAGAAGTTTACACTGCTAGTCAGAGAAGGACAGGCATTTTCAGTTTATGATATCAGGGTTAATGGGTTGTACAATTTGTTCTATTAACCGTTAGTATGTTAGATTAATTTTGAAAGTTGTCCCTGCTTTTGGGTACTTGCATGCAATAGTAAAGGGAGCATGGCCACTGGCTATAGGTAAAGGTTTGATGGGGTGGCAGGGGTCCTGGTCAGTACCTCCATATTAAGTAATCATGGTATGTGTGCACATAGAATTTATCATTGTTTCTTTCTTTGCAGATTACTGGAGTGCAGAAGGCATCATGCGGTGGCTTGAAAAGGGGATTTGAAAGGTGTTGTTTTGATAGGATGGACATTCTTGCCACTTGAATGGGGCAAGAAGGATCGGAGTAATCATCTTAGTAAAGCACGTTTGAGCTCTGTGTTTAATTAGTGGGAGCTGATTATTGTATTTGTATAGCGGGCAAGTAAGGAAGTAGGTAAAGAGTGCCAAAGGGGAAAACTGTCGAGGATGGTTTATGGGGAGTGTAGGAATCCCACGGGATGCATTTAGGAAGCATGGTAGGTAGGTGGTTGTGTTGGCGTAGTTTTAGAAACTGGGTGCGTTGTTACAGGGGAGTTAGAAGGTTTAAGGAAACCTGGTTGCAGGATAAGGCAGCTGTAGGATACTAGTGGTATAGGTAACATAAGGAAAGAGAGCTTTTGAGGGAGAAAGGCTAGGGACAAATAAGGGGTTAAAAATGGTTTGGTAATGAGTGAATTGGGGGTGTTTATGGCTTGGCAGGTAGATTATTTCATTGTTGAGCATAGGTGAGTTTTCAGGAACTAGGTTAAGGGGTGCTGGATTTCTGCCATCAAAGGTTAGGACATTAAAGTTTTTTAGTTAGACTATTCCCTATTTTTGAGTTAGACTATTCCCTATAGTAATGGGAGTTGTTGCACATATAGAACTGGGTAGTGGGTGGGCTAAGGTGATATGCTATGGTTAACAGGGTCTTGAGGGTGAGACTTGCTACTAGTTGTTTGACTGGGTGCCGTCTTGAGATCAAGGGGTTATAGCTTGTGGTTTGTTGTGATTATAGGCTGTCAACACATTCAGGTTGAGCCATGATTTCAGCTTTGAAGGCAGCGGGCTAAAAGGGTATGTGTTCTCTTGGTGTGGATGTTCCGGTGTTACAATGGGGTCAAATGGGGTCACGGTAATCCTACTTTATTTAGTTTCATTAGGGTGTGTTTCAGTGAGGGCATGGCAAAGAGGTTTATGACAGGATTCTAAGGTGCTTTACAGATGTTGGGTACACCAAATGATGTTTGGCTTGACCCTTCCCTTTATGGGAAGTGGGTTGAACAATTTTGGGTAGAAGGGAGGGGGAACAGCCTGGTCAGGCTGGTTGGCGGAGAAGAGGGGTAGGCTTTCCCTCTTCTGTTCCCCCTCTGGTGTCTGGATGTTAATTTCAAGGATCTGGAGAAAGGAAATGAATAGTTGGAGGAAGCTTGATGAATAGATAAGCAAGCTGAGGTAAGGATAGTGCTTATTTGGTGGGTGGTAATTCAATGGATGGTGTATGAAGTGAGTTGGGATGCTGCTTCATAAGTAAAGTAAGAGAGCAGAGGTATGGACCCTGCTTGTTGGGCAGGGTGAGTAGGTACGCTACCCTGATTAACATTACAATGAATGGTGGATGAAGTGAGATGGGACGCTGCTTCATAAGTAAAGTGAGTAGAGGTATGGACGCTGCTTACTGGGGCAGGTTGAGTAGGTACGCTGCCCTGATTAACATTACAAGGATGTTATGCCGTATTTAGTATCAATTATATCATGAATAGTTGTAATTAATAAAGTTGGCGATCAAAGCTATGTTATGGAAATCTAATAAAGGTTGTCAAATGTCATTTGGTGTGATGTGTGTTATTGAAGGGGACCAGGACAAACCTCCTTAGTTCTTGTTTCTCAGCCTTGGCTAGGGAGTTATTTACCTGAACTGTAAGCAGACATCAGTTTTTATTCTCCAGGTTCAATAACCCCCAGTATTAAGCTAACTGCATGGGTTTATGCTTCCTTACATGGTTTCAGAACAGTAATTTAGTATATCTATTCTAGCCTTCTCCTCTTATTCTATTTAACTCTATAATTTATCTGTCACTTTTTTCAATAATTTTAAATGGACCATGCCATTTAACTAAAAAAATCATTTATGCTGCTAGAACCAAAACTAACACCTGTTCTCCAGTATTGAATCCCTTTGTCCTTGTATTTGGGTTATTTATCCTTTGTTGTATATTTCAATTACCTTTAACTTGATACAATCGGATTACCCTGATCCTCTTAAACTGAGGTCTATTCTGGTCCTTTGAAAGTGCAGCAAGTATTTTTTGTTGCTGAAATTTTTCAGTTGCACATTTGACTAAAACAGATATCCTGTCAGCATTAAAATTTCTTACTTTAGCTTTAATGTCTACAGGTGCTGAAAAATAGCTAGTTTCTCTGCTTGTACCTCATTTTTTCCATAGAGAATGTCATATACACATTCTGAATTTTATACAACTACTCTAGGCCTCTGAGTACATATTAGAATTACTGCTCTGACTAAAATTCTTTGCTTCCAGGTGTGTGACATGGTCATAATTTACTGCATTGTGTTGTTCAGAGGGATGCGTACTACACGTTCTCACACGGGACTTACAGTATACTTCATTTTGGCAGCACAGTACCTTTGGGCTAGGGTACTCCTTAGAATCCTGTCAAGTGGGCAAAATGCTACTTTCTTGTGTCATCTTCTTAAACATTCAGATAACCTTTAGCACAAAGCCTGTACAACACTGTACTTCTGGCATCATAACAGCATCTGTGCTGTTACTCTCCTGCTTGTACTACATGTAGGAAAGGTGGATGAGTCATATACCATTGATGCTGTTTTCTAATAATATATGTAATAATATATATAAATATGTATAATATGTATAATAATGTATAATATAATAATATATATAATATGTAATAATAATAATAATATATGTAATGCCTGGAGCACCCTGATTATGCTCCCATACTGGGAAAAAGACAAACTAGTTAAGCACCAGAATGGTGCGCAACCTGACCCTGACCATAAAAATTGTTAAGTAAGTCCTGCTTATGTTGTTAAGGTCGGGTCCCATGCTAGGCAGTAAAATCTGCCTCTGCTGACCAGCAGATGAAAGCAGCAGAACAAAACATTTGTTTCTGCCTGCTGTCTCTTGCTTTAACATGTCCCTTACTTGCTGTAAGAAAAAAAACAAAAAACTTAAGAGAGTTGCTAGTATAACAGGATGTGTGTTTGCCTGCATACTGTGAAGAATGGGAAAGTTGAAACTCAAATATATGTCCTTGTTTAGAGACTTCATTGCTCCTGAATGTAGCTACATTACTGCAATGGTTCAGATCATTCCCTTGCTCCTCTGGATAAAAAACATAAAAGAGACTTAATCACAAAACAAAAGTGAAAAACGGCCAAATACAGCAAGACACGGACTGTTTATTGTACCACAATTAATGTTAGCGCTTTCGGAAGAGTTATTACCCAACCTTCTTCAGACAACCAGTAAACAATGCACAGCTTCCTATATATATAAAACACATTCCATTAACAATCATAATTAGCATATTAATCAATTACTTTGTACTGTTTCATACCATTGTCACTGAACTTCTGTGAAAGAGAGAAAAGAAGTACCCTTTCAGTGTTAATATAAGTACACCTCTACCCTACTCTACCTGTCTTTACTACTCCTTTTTAAACCCCTTTTTCACTTTTAAGTCCAGATTCTTTGTCTTAGTTCAACTGTCCCTTCCCTCTCCCTTACACATTCTTCCCTTCTTTACACATTCCACTCTATCTGCCTTATACTAATTATCTATAGAATAAATCCTTACCTTCCCTAAGCCTGGGGAACTCAGTTGCACTGTATAACTGATTGTCTCCAGCCTCCAGCTGTTACCCGCTCCGTTTGCCCTGCGGGCTCACTCCGCTCCCCTACCCTACCCCCAATTCCCACCCCCAGTGTCCTTACCTTTATACATCCCTTACCACACCCCCTCCCTAATCCCACCAATCTTCACAATCCATTAACCTAAAACACCCACCATAATTGTCTACTACCCTTATAAGCTATCCTATACTAATCACACAACACCCTCTCTCCCGTTAACCACCCTCTTTAGCTTCCTCCCCATTTTCTCTTCTCAGTCATTATTCACCTTGCTTCCTACATCTCTACTCAACCCCTACAACCTTGTACTCATTATCTCCAAACATGACTATAACTGTAAAACCTAAACTCACCAAAACCATATTCTTAAGCATAATTTCTACTTTCCTTATTTATTCCTACATCATCACCTCATTTGAAAAACCATACCACTACCACTTTTATTACTCCCATAAATAAACAACAATTTACAATTCTATCATCCCCAAAGGTCAAATTAACATTACATCAACTCCCAGCTACCTACTACCTAAATACCATAGAATCTCACACATCAAATACCATACATCCACAATAAGGAAAGAGAAACTTCTAACAAACTTTATAAATATCCCTACATCACGACTCTGTAAACCCAACTTAAAAGATGGTGACATCCACCCCAACCCTGGTCCCACAAATCCCACTCTACTTACAACCCAGCCCAATCTTCCCAACTCTTTCCTAATAGGACACCTGAATATCCGAAGCATTAATAACAAAATAACCCATCTCCATGCCCTCCTTGATACCCATAACTTTGACATCCTCTGTCTAACAGAAACATGGTTCAAACCAACAACCAAAGACAATGAAATCATTCCACAAGGCTACAATATACTTAGGCTAGACTGTATAAAAAGTAAGGGTGGTGGAGTTGCAATCTTATTCAAAGAGGGACTTCAAATCTCCACTTTACCATTTGACCCACCTAAAAATAGCAAGGCTGAGGTACTTATTACCAAATTCCAGACTAACAAGAACAAATCCCTATATATCATTTGCATCTACCTTCCACCTGGTAATAATATTAGTACGATAGAGAATATACTAAGCCAGGTGTCCTCCACATACCCCAAGAAACTATTATACTTGGTGATTTTAATACTGATTGGACAACTATCAAAACTGATAATCCCTCGTCCCTAATCAGTCTTCATGGATTCAGATGGACACAGATCCAGCTCCTAAGAGCTCAGAGACTGGGGAACTACGGAAGTTGATTGGGCAACTCACGCAGTTGGTTGCCTTGCTGACACCGCTAAGTCAGTCTTTTGCTTCAATTGCTGCTTCTACACAACCACTGGGAAATCAGGAAGCTAATCGGAAGCAGACTGAAGCGGATGTTTTCACCTGCAATGATGCAAGTAACGTTTTTTCAACAGAAGAGGATTTAAACTGTGAAAACAGTTTAGATGGCTTTCCGCACATCACAGTGGATCAAACGAACACTAACAGCAACGGAGCAGAGGGTGTTTCTGTAAGACCAAAAAGTCAGCGAAAACGGCAACAAGCCTGCATGGACAAGCCTAATTCTTCTACAGGTACACAAAAACTGTTTTCCGACTGCTTTAAAGCTAAATATAGCTTTGAATTTCAAAGCAGTCCAACGAAATATAGTAACATTAATTTTGCTACGCTTTTGGATGATTTGGAATTTTATCTGATAAAGTATAAAACGCTTGAAATGGATAATGATTACCTTAGACATTGTATTACCTTAAATATTGTACCTAAGGGCTTAAGGGTTTGCAAATACCCTAACAATGTCACTGAAGGGTCTGAATTTCATACTGAGCTCATTACTATTTTTGACAATTGTGGTTTAAATGTAATGAAAGCTATTATTAACAACAATGAAAGGTTAATGCAAAAGTTGCATGGTGACATAGAGAAAATTAACAAAGCTATCACAAATGATTTGTTATACACTGTTGAGGAAAACAAGAGAAAATATGAGAATGTTTTTGAAAAAGTTGATACTAAATGTAAGGAGGTTCAGAACAGGAAGATAGGGAAAATAAAAAGAGACCAAGTGGAATACAAAAACAAAACTCATTACCCTAGACCTAGAACTACTCACAGGAATGGGTATGACAAATGGAGGAAAGATGACAACTTTGAAGGAGAATGGGGGGAAACGGACATTGAAGAACAACAAGAAGAAATATTAGAGACAGACGAGTATCCCCCATTAAGGAGATCAGAGAGGCTTATGCAGCAGGGTAGGGTTTACTACAATTCAAAAAACTACAGGGGGTGGGGGGGGAGATCTTACCAGACGACACGTCAAGGTTGGAACTAGAAGTTGGTATTTCTAACAACTTGAATACCTGGACTTTCAATGGGTTCAACATATATAATTATTCTAGTGTCAGCATTAACAAGAGTTGGTTTGATCTTTTTTCCAAAGGCTTCACCTTTGTTCCCACACAAAAAACTGACATTTTCAAATTATTGATAGACATCAAGTTGTTTATCCGGAAAAAGAATTTAGAACTTTTCTTTAAGGACAATAAGTCTGATTTTCAGGGACAGGGGTTGAAGCGGAAAAGTACATTCAACCCTCCCACTCACCCCCAACTTAGGAACTTTGAATTAAAAGTTGAACATGAAATAAGAAATCATTTGACAACAAGAACTTTTCATTCAAATTTAACCCAGGAAGAAAAAAACACTTTGAGAGTCATTAGTGAAAATCACAATCTGAGGGTAATGAAACCTGACAAAGGAGGAGGGGTTGTGGTCATGGAAACAATACAATATGAAGGGAAAATGTTGAACTTACTAAATGATTCAGACAAATACACTAGGGTATCCATTAACGAAGTGAATATAGCATACAGAAGGATTCAAGGTTTACTATATGACATGTTAATGCAGGGTTCCATAGATCAAAATACTTACAAATTCTTGGTTGTGGACAAACCAAAAATTCCCTGCATTTTCGGGATACCCAAAGTCCACAAAAATGCCTGTGACCCGCCCCTAAGACCAATTGTGTCAGCGGAAGGATCAATTACAGCTCCTCTAGCAAAGTTTGTTGATCACAAGATCAAACATGTACTCGAGGGATGTGAAAATGTTCTAAAAGATTCTTGGGATTTACTGAGAAGAATTAAACCCTCAATATACAGTGAAAATACCTGCTTTGGAACCATGGATGTGATTGATTTGTTTGGTTGTATCCCCCATGATTTAGGCCTTTCTTGGTTTGAAGAAAAATTAATTGAAAGTAAAAAACTGACACATACAGATTTCGTTAATACTCTAACATTCATGGAAATTGTATTAAAAAACAATTTCATCTACTTCCAAGGGGAGTACTTCAAACAAGAAAAGGGTGTTGCGATGGGTGCACACTGTGCACCCACATATGCCAATATTATAATGGCCTTTTGGGAAGAAACTTTTCTTCTCAATTCTCCTTTGATGAACGAATGCTCCCTTTACACTAGGTATCTAGATGATTTGTGTTTTTTTTGGATTGGTAGTGAAGAAAATTTCAACAACCTTTTGACTTTTGTCAACAATACCTCCACATTTTTGAAATTTACTAGTAATTTTGACAAACAGACATTAAAATATCTTGATGTTCACATAGAGAAAAAAGAGGGGAAACTGTCATCAAGAATTTTCAGGAAAGAAACCTTCTCCAACTCTTATTTGCACTATACCAGTTGCCATCCCCCCCACCAAAAAAAGGGGGTGTTGAAAGGGCAATTGGTTAGGTGTAGCAGAATGACCTCGGACAACAAAGTTTTTCTTGAGGAAACTGAACTGTTAAAGAATCTTTTTACCCAGAGAGGGTACCCTCTAGAGATGTTCAATAAGGTGTTGGAGGAAGTCAATACAAAAAGAGCAGACACTTTTGCCCCTATTTTAGGGAAGGAAGAAATACTGACCCACAATTTAGGTTTTGTGGGCAATTTTACTGAAAAGGGGACAGGATTAATCACTACCTTTAGCGAACAATCAGCTTTTGTCAGGAATATATTTTCTAGAGAATGGGATAGCTTTTCAAAATTTTCAGATCTTGAATCTATCTTTGATAAAGAACTAACCCATGTATATCGTAGAGGGAAAAGTATCAAGAATTACCTTGAAGCAGGGATGAAAAACAACAAGTGTAATAACCAAGAAAAATCCAAGAAAGGATTACAAAAGTGTGGGAGATGTAATTATTGTACCTACTTGATCTGTGGGGAAACTATGGTTTTAGAAGCCAGGAAAATGACCATACATTTAAACACATTTGCTAACTGTGACACCAAAGGCATCATATATTTAGCTGTTTGTAAAAAATGCCCCTCTTTCTACGTTGGAAAGAGTGAGAGAAAGCTCAGACAGAGAATATACGAGCACTTATATGATGTCAGGGTGATGAAAGAAAAAAGTGCATTGAGTAAACATTCAATAAAATGTAATACCACAGGCTACTCATTTTTTGTATTGGAAGTGGTTCCCACTAATCCAAGAGGTGGAATGTGGGAGACACTCATTGAGTATAAAGAATTGTATTGGCAGCTCTTTTTGGATGCAAACCGTAATTTTGGGCTCAATGATACGGTATCCTTGGCGCCAGTTTTGAAGATGAGAGCTGCCAAGCTTTAACTCAAAGAAGTTTTATTCAGTTCTGGTTTTATTGTTATGATATTTTATACACATTACAAAAAAACAAGTGTTTTCTTGGATTCTCAAAGTTTCAGTGTATGGCTTTGCAATTCATTTAATGGCCACAAGATGGTGCTTTGTTGTAATTTCAGATCCAAAAGCCCAAATCATGCACAATACAGAAATATTTTAAAAGTCTTATTTAAATGTATTTAAATGTATTAAAGGTTTTAAATTCTCAGACAAATTATAATAAATAGGGTATAAGTTGTGATTATATGTTTTTAGAGAATTGGTTATTTATTTAATGTTTTTTACATAGTTTTTACGAATCAATTATTCAATTAAATGAATTTCAATTTAATGTGTTAAAGGATTGGACAACAGACCTGTGACTAAATTCAAACAGCATATAAAAGCATCTCAGTTTTAAAATGGATGTATAACTGATGAAGTTGGCGACGAAAACGTCTATGTGGATACGTTATTTTGTTTTGCTTGTCTTTATTTGATCCAGTCTTTGTTGTGGAGTGGTTTAAAGTGCTTATTAAAAGCAATTTTACTTTGGAGCTTTGATTTATTTGTGCCTGGTGGAGTTTTCATCACACATTCCATTAACAATCATAATTAGCATATTAATCAATTACTTTGTACTGTTTCATACCATTGTCACTGAACTTCTGTGAAAGAGAGAAAAGAAGTACCCTTTCAGTGTTAATATAAGTACACCTCTACCCTACTCTACCTGTCTTTACTACTCCTTTTTAAACCCCTTTTTCACTTTTAAGTCCAGATTCTTTGTCTTAGTTCAACTGTCCCTTCCCTCTCCCTTACACATTCTTCCCTTCTTTACACATTCCACTCTATCTGCCTTATACTAATTATCTATAGAATAAATCCTTACCTTCCCTAAGCCTGGGGAACTCAGTTGCACTGTATAACTGATTGTCTCCAGCCTCCAGCTGTTACCCACTCCGTTTGCCCTGCGGGCTCACTCCGCTCCCCTACCCTACCCCCAATTCCCACCCCCAGTGTCCTTACCTTTATACATCCCTTACCACACCCCCTCCCTAATCCCACCAATCTTCACAATCCATTAACCTAAAACACCCACCATAATTGTCTACTACCCTTATAAGCTATCCTATACTAATCACACCACACCCTCTCTCCCGTTAACCACCCTCTTTAGTTTCCTCCCCATTTTCTCTTCTCAGTCATTATTCACCTTGCTTCCTACATCTCTACTCAACCCCTACAACCTTGTACTCATTATCTCCAAACATGACTATAACTGTAAAACCTAAACTCACCAAAACCATATTCTTAAGCATAATTTCTACTTTCCTTATTTATTCCTACATCATCACCTCATTTGAAAAACCATACCACTACCACTTTTATTACTCCCATAAATAAACAACAATTTACAATTCTATCATCCCCAAAGGTCAAATTAACATTACATCAACTCCCAGCTACCTACTACCTAAATACCATAGAATCTCACACATCAAATACCATACATCCACAATAAGGAAAGAGAAACTTCTAACAAACTTTATAAATATCCCTACATCACGACTCTGTAAACCCAACTTAAAAGATGGTGACATCCACCCCAACCCTGGTCCCACAAATCCCACTCTACTTACAACCCAGCCCAATCTTCCCAACTCTTTCCTAATAGGACACCTGAATATCCGAAGCATTAATAACAAAATAACCCATCTCCATGCCCTCCTTGATACCCATAACTTTGACATCCTCTGTCTAACAGAAACATGGTTCAAACCAACAACCAAAGACAATGAAATCATTCCACAAGGCTACAATATACTTAGGCTAGACTGTATAAAAAGTAAGGGTGGTGGAGTTGCAATCTTATTCAAAGAGGGACTTCAAATCTCCACTTTACCATTTGACCCACCTAAAAATAGCAAGGCTGAGGTACTTATTACCAAATTCCAGACTAACAAGAACAAATCCCTATATATCATTTGCATCTACCTTCCACCTGGTAATAATATTAGTACGATAGAGAATATACTAAGCCAGGTGTCCTCCACATACCCCAAGAAACTATTATACTTGGTGATTTTAATACTGATTGGACAACTATCAAAACTGATAATCCCTCGTCCCTAATCAGTCTTCATGGATTCAGTCAAACTATAACCTCCACTACCAGAATCAACAAACCAAACAAAAAAGAGAGCATACTAGACTGGATTCTTATAAATAGACAACAACAAAGGTACAATGCTGGAACTCTACCCGACAATATTAGTGATCATACTTTAACCTATATCCTTAGGCATAAAAATGATATCTCAAATCCCCCCATTTATAGAATCATACGTACCAACAAACATTTCAACCCAACATTATTCCAAAATGAACTAAATGCTTGTGACTGGAACCCTTTAAAAATTCTACCACTTGAACAAGCCATTGACTATCTAAACTCTAAATTTCTATCTATCCTTGATAAGCATGCACCCAAAAGGACCATCAAAATGAAAGCCAAACCAGCCCCCTGGCTTTCCAAAGAAACCAAACAAAAAATCTTACTTAGAAATAAATCCTGGGCGAAGTGGAGAGCTAACAAAAATACTTCTGAGCAACTACTGTTTAAGCAACTGAGAAATAGTACAAAAAAGGCAGTACTATCCGACAAAAAAAACTACTACTATAAACTACAACAAAACCACAAAAATAACCCCCAGAAGTTTTGGTCTAGTATAAATAAACTCCTTTCCCCAGGGCACTCTCAGACGCCAGCCCACTTCCAGCAGACCCAAACACCCCCCAGCAAACAGCCAATGCCTTTAATTTCTTCTTTACGGAAACCATACAAACACTAGCAAGCCAACTTACTCTAGACAGCTCAAACCTTGCCACTTCCACACCTAGTACTCTACCTGCTTTCTCAATACAACCAGTCTCTACCACTTTTATCTTCAAACTCATCCAAAAACTTAAGCCCTGTACCCCTTCTGCTGACCAGCTACCTTCTGAATACCTCCAAAAAGCAGCCAAAGTAATTTCTTATCCTATATCCATCCTCATAAATAGAACCATTAAGGAAGGGAATGTTCCTAACATCTGGAAAATCTCCCATATTATTCCCCTTCACAAAGACGGAAACTCAAATGACTACTCTAACTATCGGCCAATAGCACTTTTATCTCCCTTAGCTAAAATTATGGAAAAATGTGTTCATCATCAACTGTTAAACCATTTAACTCAAAATAACATGATAGCTAAATGCCAACATGGTTTTAGGCCATTCCATAGTACCACGACAGCCCTGCTATTCTTTACAGATGTTATAAATAGAAATCGCAATAACAATAACCTCTCATCTGCTCTCTTTATTGACCTCTCCAAAGCTTTCGACATGGTTAACCATGCCCTTCTTATCAACATTCTTGAATCCTTCGCCCTTGACTCTTTAGCAATTAAATGGTTCAGGTCCTACCTAACCAATAGACAACAAGCAGTTATTTGGGCAGATAATATATCATCTCTTCTACCTGTCACCCTGGGAGTCCCTCAGGGCTCTATTCTAGGTCCACTTCTCTTCTCTCTTTTTATTAATGACCTGCATGTAACAATCCCAAATGCCACCTGCATTCAATATGCAGATGATTCAACATTAATCTGTTCAGCAAGCTCACAATCTGCACTACATTCCCTGACACAGAAAGTATTCAATTCAGTTGAAACTTGGTTCACTAAATGTTGTCTCCTTCTTAATGCTAAGAAAACCAAGCTCCTTCTTTTTACACCAACCAATAAGTCCACCCCAATAGATTTCTCTATCACTTCCAATAATGATACTATCATACACCCTGACTGCACAACCAAGTTGTTAGGAATTACTATTGATAACAACCTTACATTTGATAATCACATAAATAACACCATTAAAACTATCAACAAGAAAATTGGTTCCTTATATCAAATCAAATCCTTCTTAACTCCAACAGCTAAAACCCAAATTGCACAATCCCATTTAATTTCTACTCTTCTTTATGCCTCTCCCATATATACTAACCTCAAAAAGAATAACCTTGTCAAACTAGAGCATGCCTATAACAACATCGCCAGATTTGCCATGGGTAATCCTTTTCGTACCCACCACTGCCTAAATCTCATGCAGCTGGACTGGCTAGAAATTCAAAACCTTCTAAAAATCTCCCAACTAACCATGGCCCACAAGATATTTTATCAACCTAATAGAACTCCTATACTATCCAATCTCATAATCCCCTATAAAAACCTAGATATACTACGCTCCTCTAACAAGCTTCTAGCTAGCATAACCAAAACTAACAATTTGACTGGAAACTCCCTGTTTTCTAACACTGTGGGAAAAGACTAGAACCTACTTCCCAAAGAACTAACATCACTCTTTTCTTTGCCTCTCTTTAAACAAAAGCTCAAAACACACTTTAAAATACACTGGTTATGCCCATGCAGTAAACCAGACTAACCCTTCCTTGCTTGTGCTCATATTTGTCTATACCATACTAAGTTTTTTTGTTTTTTTCCTCATTATTTCTCTTATGAGGAACTGAACTGGTGATCACAATGATACATACTGGTTGACAAAAAAAAAATACATACTTTATTTCTACTATGTTTATGTACTATGTAACAATTATGATTCCTTCATTGTTTGTATTTCATGTTTTTACTGTTTGGAGCTTTTCTCCCCGGGCCTCTACTGAAAATGGAAATATATCCAACTAGACCAGCCTGGTCAACAAATGTAAAATAAATAAAATAAAATAAATTATTAAGTTAAAACACAAATTATCTACATTGCCACCAAAGTTAATGTTAGAAAATAAAAGAATGTTTAATGACCTTATCTGCTGACCTGTGTAGGCCACAAGCGCTACACTAAAACAGCACATTCATAAATTACTCCTGCAGTCATATAAACAGTCTTACACTACAGCACTGTTGAAGAATGCCTATATCTGCTACTCTTTGTAGTCAAACTGACAGCACTATATTACTACACTTGTAGACTGGCAGCACTATATTACTACACTCGTAGACTGACAGCACTATATTACTACACTCGTAGACTGACAGTGCTATATTACTATACTCATAGACTGACAGCACTATATTACTATATTCATAGACTGACAGTACTATATTTATACACTCATAGACTGACAGCACTATATTATTACACTTGTAGACTGACAGTGCTATATTACTACACTCATAGACTGACAGCACTATATTACTATACTCGTAGACTGACAGTACTATATTTCTACACTCATAGACTGACAGCACTATATTACTACATTCATACTGTAGTCATTTTTCACTTTTAATACTTGCAGATGCCCAAACAATACTACATCACAATATAAATAACTCTTGACTTCTTTGCCAAAGTATTCTGGGCAAAGCCAAAGTAATGGGAGAAAAAAAGACCCCAAAACAGGAACACTTTTTAAATGTTACTCTAATTCACTTAATAAATTAATAGAACAGGCTTTGCATTTTCTGAATACTACTGTTTGAATGACTGCATTCCTCAGTGATCTACATGAAAGTCAACAATTTTATGAGCTCCAGGGTAAAAATATGAGGCAACATCAGGAACATTCTGCAAAATCAGAGACACTTGAGAGATATGCAGCACACTAAGTGCATGTCACATTCACTATCAACTCCCATAATCACACAGGCAACACCAGACCATGGTTTCCCCAGTACTGGTACTGTAATGCTGCATTCACTTCTAGCTCTATCTTACATATTCTCCTTCTATTCTGTATTCACTGTTGATGGAATCACATGTGTAAATATGACATTATGGTACTAATGCTGAGATGTACTACTATTTGTGTGACAGCGAAAGTCCAAACTGAATGCAACAGCACTTTTTTTTTTTTTTGGGTCCCTCCTCCTTCTGTCATTGACCCATAACCTGGTACCTGTCCACACTGGGTTTACTAGCTGTCTCCTTGTCCTCAGACTTAATCCATTTTTGCTGGGGTCAGTTGTGAAACCTAGGCATCTTGGGGCCAGGAGTTGTATATATTGCTATTTGCGATCCCTGTCGAACATTTTACATAGGAACAAAAGAGAGGTCCTTGAATAGGTATATTTATGAGCACAACTACGATATACATAGACTGAATATGAATAACACCTTGTATAAACATACAACTGTTTGCAGGTACCATGACATGCTTAAGTTTGGCATTTTGGAAAAAGTGGTGCCGAACCTTAGAAGTGGGTCATGGGAAACTATATTTGAAAAGAGGGAACTGATGTGACAACTTTGGTTGAATTCACAAGATCCTCCCGGTCTTAATGAAAATGTTGCCATTGCCAGTGTTCTTAAACTTAGAGCTACGAGACTTTAAAATATTAGGAATATAATGTGATTGCTTTGATCAAATATGAGGTATTATATCACTTAATTAATAATTTAGTAATTTAAGAGCATAGCTTAGATATTCACACAATAATGTGTTAAATATATATATATATATATATATATATATATATATATATATATACATTTCATATTATATTACAATTTATTTAAAAATGTGTTTAATTTGGGAGTTTAAAATAACAAGAAATGCATTTATTTATATGTTATTTATAATCAAACATTTTTAAATTTTAATTTAAACAATTATTTTTACAGTTTTCACCATGATGTGGTTTTAGACTAATATTTGATGTAGAATATATCACCAAGGTTTTACATGGTCTTAAACTATTAAATTACATTGAGTGGATTGCTGGTGGCATTATCTGAACAATGGTTACATTTATTCTTAATTGTTCCATTTATTCTCTTAAGGAATTATAGTTTTGGGAACATTGCATAAAATTGTTTCAAGACTAGCTGTAACGTTAATTGACTATGACATTGTTGGTAGAAGTTTTAAAAGGAAGTGAAGTTTTTGTGTTTATTAGTTTTGAAGAAGTCCATGAGATAATCAATGAACGAAAGCACTAAACTATTTTACATTAAAGGTTTCTGTATGTAGTCCGGATGTTTGTAGATAGTTTTCTTTTAATAACAGTTACATTGTTCATGCGATACAATCATTGACATGGCTAGTTTGGGGGGGGGGGGTGTATGTATGTCCAAGAATAAGTCATTTGAGTTTGTCTTCAGAAAAAAAGCATTCTGTTACAAAGCTTGCTATTCCAGCAGCTTTCTGAGTATATAAGAACAATATCTGACCATGATTCTGGTCATTTGTCCAGGTTTATTTTTTAGATTTTTTCCTTGATTCTTGAACTAAATCGTCAGAAAAGCATGCAAATACAAACTTTATATTCTAGCAATTTTATAAGTATATAAGAGCAAAATCAGCTGTACACTGTATTTTGAAAGCAGTGATCTCAGAAGATAAATTCCTGAAGTGGTAGGTATTTGTGTATTTATTCATTCATTTGATTGCAATCAAACATCTTAGTTGTACAGTCACAGTCATACAAGTGGCAGTAATTAGTGATATCTGTGTGTGAGGAAGGAGGTCATATATTCTCTCAACTATCACTGAGTATGTAAAATGTCACTGATTTTGTCTTATATTTTGTATGCTCCTTGTTGTTTGTGGTTTTCTGGAAAATCAGTGGGGATTTCAGTCACTAAATAATGATAGATATTTGAATTGCAAACTTCACAAAAAGGCATACTGATGCAAAGCTTGTTATTCTAGCAACTTTTCAAGTATACAAGGGCAATATCTGTCTCTGATTCTGGTCTTTTCTCCACCATTATTTTTTTAACTCACTCCTTAATTCTTGAACTAGGAGATTGAGGGGTGATTACAGTGTTTCACACTATTTTCTGACAGCAGTGAGCTGAGAAGATACGTGTGTGTCATTTATTCATTCATTTGGTCACAATCAAATATCTGAGGTGTATAGTCACAGACTTAAAAGTGTCTGCAATTGATAGTCACTTCTGTGTTGGAGGCATGCACTATCTAACAACAAGGTACACAGAAGGTAACTGAATTTTATGAAAGGGTAGGGAGGCAGATACTATTTCTAAGCATGATTTATATATCCTTGCAAACATTTGTCATCTCACCTTATTGGAAACTACTGTTTTGTTAACTTTGAATGTTAACCTTTAGACACAACGTATTTTTCCTTGAAAGAAAAAAATAAGACTGAATTTCCATTCTTACTTATGATTTTTATTCAGGCCATCATTTGGTCAAACATTTGTTAAAAAAAACTTTAAGGTAATCTCTAAGCATCTAGAATCCTATGATGTTCATCTGCCTAGTTGCCCCTAGACTCCCAACTTATTTATTTATTTATTTTATTTTATTTTATTTTATTTATTTATTTATTTAGTTATTTATTTGTTTGTTTGTTTGTTTGTTTGTTTATTGTCTTTGTTTACCAAGGAAGTCCGACTGAGCACAAGCCCCATTTTCTGCGGAGGCCCAGGGAGATAAGCTCCACATAAGCTATATTTTTACAATGCACAACAGTTAAAAAAAATTAAACATTTTAAGCATTACTTTGCGGGCAATATTGAGACACAAATAGTAAATACATTTATCATATATTTAAAAATCATATTATCATATATAAGTAAAATACGTTAACATGTAATTGCTGGAGGTACAAGAGAATGATAGTGTATATAGGTTCAGTATGTATACTGACATAAATTAAGTTGGATTTCACTTGAGCAGGAACAGAAAATAGAGGACTATGTAGAAGGGGATAAGTAGAAATAATCAAGAAAAACATAAGTAAAAAACGTTCTGATAGTAAGAGGTTGAGATAGCAGTAGATAGGTAAGTAGATAAGGTGAGTAAGGAGGGGGTATTAACAGGAGAGGATTAAGGATATAGGTTAGCTGGAAGAGCAGTAGTGGGGGTGAAGGAGAAAAAGAGACAAGAGATAAGAAAGGTAAGAGAGTCAGGGTGGTTGATAAGAGATGGGTAATGGAAGAGAAACAGGAGGAAAGACGGATTTAGTTAAGATGGGAGCATGAGCATAGCCATGAGTAAGTCAGGTGTTGCTTTAGACTGTACTCAAAATGTGTGGTAGAAGTGTGAATGCTTAGCAACCTAGGTTGAGTAAAGTGAACTACCTGCACTATTATGAGATTTGGTCCTGACTGGGAGGTATTTCTTCTCTGAGTGGAAACTCTTAGGAGGGGAGCTGTGTTTGAGAATGTTTTGTACTGATGGACAGGTGTCTGGTTTGTTATTATTTTGTGGGCAGTAAGCAGTTAGGAGTGGGTAAGGAAATTAGTTCGAGCCATTTCAGGTACTTTAGTGCTAGGCAGTCATGTGAATGGTTTGATAAGTTGGATGCAAACTTAACTATTTTATTGTATAGCAAACCTCTAGTCTATTTTTAAGGTGGAGTGAAGATTAGGAAGGATGGGTATTGCATAGAGAAGTGAAGGGAGTAAGTGAGATGTTGTACAAAAATGGACTAGTGTACTGTCATGAGCATCAAGCATATGGCATACATACCTTGACTGTGTGATTAACAGGTGAACATTTTTCTAGCACAAACACATAATTGTGCCTAGGATTCTTGACACCTCTGCCTGTACACACAGTTACATAATGTGAGAAGACACATACTGTACTGTATTGTAGAGCATTAAGGGTCTAAGTATGTATACCACCCTTTCAATGAAATATAGTATTACAGAGAAAGAGGTTGGCAAAGAAGAAGTGGGATTGTCAGAGAGATGAAGAAAGTAGACAGGAGTATAAGGAGATGAGGTGCATGGCAAAGAGAGAGGTGTCGAAGGCTAAGGATAAGGCATATGAAGAGTTGTATGAAAGGTTGGACACTGAGGAGGGAGAAAAGGACCTGTACCAATTGGCTAGACAGAGGGACCGAGCTAGGAAGATGTGCAGCAAGTAAAGGTGATAAAGGATAATGAGGGAAACATACTCACAAGCGAGGAGAGTGTGTTGAGCAGATGAAAATAGTACTTTGAGGGGTTGATGAATGAAGAGCATGAGAGGGAGAGAAGGTTGGATGATGTAGGGATAGTGAATCATGAAGTGCAATGGATGCAAGGAGGAAGTAAGGATAGCTATGAAGAGGATGAAGAATGGAAAGGCTGTTGGTCCAGATTTCATACCTGTGGAAGCATGGAGGTGTTTAGGTGAAATGGCAGTGGAGTTTTTAACCAGATTGTTTAATGAAATCTTGGAAAGTGAGAGGATGCCTGAGGAATGGAGAAAAAGTGTTTTGGTACCAATTTTTAAGAATAAGGGTGATGTGCAGAACTGTAGTAACTACAGAGGGATTAAATTGATCAGTCACAGCATGAAGTTATGGGAAAGAGTAGTGGATGCTAGGTTAAGCAGGGACGTGATGATTAGTGATCAGCAGTATGGTTTCATGCCGGGAAAGAGCACTACGGATGCGATGTTTGCTCTGAGAGTGTTGATGGAGAAGTACAGAGAAGGTTAAAAGGAGTTGCATTGTGTTTTTGTAGACTTCAAGAAAACATATGACAGGGTGCCTAGAGAGGAGTTGTGGTATTGTATGAGGAAGTCGGGAGTGTCAGAGAAGTATGTAAGAGTAGTACAGGATATGTACGAGGGTAGTGTGACAGTGGTGAGGTCTGCGGTGGGAGTGATGGATGCGTTAAGGGTGGAGGTGGGATTACATCAAGGATCAGCTCTGAGCCCTTTCTTATTTGCAATGGTGATGGACAGGTTGACAGACGAGATCAGACAGGAGTCCCCGTGGACTATGATGTTTGCAGATGACATTGTGATCTGTAGTGAGAGTAGGGAACAGGTGGTGGAGATCTTGGAGAGATGGAGATATGCTCTAGAGAGAAGAGGAATGAAGGTCGGCAGGACTAAGACAGAATATATGTGTGTGAATGAGAGGGAGGATAGAGGAATGGTGAGGATGCAAGGAGTAGAGGTGGCGAAGGTGGATGAGTTTAAATACTTGGGATCAATAGTTCAGAGTAATGGTGAGTGTGGAAATGAGGTGAAGATGAGAGTAGAGGCAGGATGGAGTGGGTGGAGAAGAGTGTTAGGAGTGATTTGGGGCAGACGAGCACCAGTAAGAGTGAAAGGGAAGGTCTACAAGAGGGTAGTGAGACCAGCTATGTTATATGGGTTGGAGACAGTGGCATTGACAAAAAGGCAGGAGTTAGAGCTGGATGTGGCAGAGTTAAAGATGTTAAGATTTGCACTGGGTGTAACAAGGGTGGACAGGATCAGGAATAAGTATATTAGAGGGTCAGCCCAGGTTGGAAGGATTGGAGACAAAGCCAGAAAGGCAAGATTACATTGGTTTGGACATGCGCTGAGGAGGGATGCTGAGTATATTGGGATAAAAATGCTAAGGATGAAGCTACCAGGTAACAGGAAAAGAGGAAGGCCTAATATAAGGTTTATGGATGTGGTGAGAGAGGACATGCAGGTGGTTGGTGTGACAGAGCAAGATGCAGAGGACAGGAAGAAATGGAAACAGATGATCTGCTGTGGCGACCCCTAACGGGAAAAGCCGAAAAAGATGATGATAGTATTCCAGGGTTTCCAGTGAGACTTCTATATTGCAGTATCACATGTTCTGCTTTGTTATCTTGTCTGCATAACATAATTCATTCCTGCAACACTGATATCAGCAGAGAATGATGATATCTGTCACATAAGTGATATACTGCCCAGCTGCAAGGTTAGGATAATATACATAATCAGGTGTTGTCATGTGTACCTACAGGTTCGGCTGTGTTCATCATGCACCATTTATGTTGCTGCACTTTGAAATGGGCAATTTTTTGTAGGTATTATGTCACATTGACTGGCTGCATATGTATAGGATATATGTTATCTTCCTGCAGTCATCTATTCCTTTTGTGCATCTTGTGAACATTGCTAGTTTCCAGATATTTCTAATGCTTGCACCGTCCATTTGGATACATAGTTATTATTTTAGTGGTATTCTGTAGAGTATCTATTTAGTTGGTTAGTTAGTTAGTTAGTTAGTTAGTTAGTTAGTTAGTTAGTTAGTTAGTTAGTTAGTTGCAATTGTTGCCTACTATAGTCCAGCTGTGCAGTACCCATTTTCAGTGGAACCTGAGAGAAAAAGAAAACTCTTGTTACATGAGAAAAACAGCTACATCTACAGCCTGTAGTACAGAATATGAAAAGAAAAAATCTGCAGTATATGCCAAAATCTATACTAACAGAAAGTAAGAAAAAATAAAAATCTACAGTCATAAATGCAGCCAAACAAGGCAGTAAGACACAATAAATGTTATAAAATAATTTTAGAGAAAGTAAAATCATAGTAACTAAAAACAAAATAGTAAGGCATTGGTAAATGCAAAAATATATACAAACTCAGCATACAGGCTGATGGAGACATAAGAAGTGTTACTAACTGGCATTTACATAGTATATTTATATAGGGGGTAAGGTAGGATAGGCGCATCCTAAATATTGTCTAGTGCTATAGTGTGACAGCAGGAATCTCAAAAGTATAGTGGCAAAGAATAAACGGCAGACAGAGAGAGGAGTAAGGCAATATGGAGTTGCTAAGGGAATCCAGAGATATGGAAAGGAGCAAACAAATGCTGGTATGGAGGAGAGGAAGTTGAATAGGGTTGTCAAAATGCAATGGGAGGGAAATAGCAATAAAAGGGAAGACAGAGAAGAGACAGTTACAGTAATGATACACAGGGAAAAGAGCAAAGGAGGAGTGCACAGGGCAAAAATTACCTGAGGAGGGATTCATGAAGAAGAGTGAAAGAGTTCAATGGTAAAATTCATTCATCCATTATCTATGAATCCATTTAATCCCGTTCAGGAACAGAGGAGGAGCCAAAGCTTATTGCAGCACTCAGTGGATGCATGGCAGAGAAACTAACAGGACAGAACACCAGTCTGTTAGAGGATGCACATAGACAGACACATACACACACACACACACACACACACACACACACACACACACACACACACACATCCTACTGGCAGTTTAGAAGACTGCTATTATATATATGTGTGTGTATATATATATATATATATATATATATATATATATATATATACACACACACACACACACACACACACACACACACACACACACAATATATAGGGTCTATATTATGTGATCGAAAAACGTGTTCATCGAACACGTCTTCATCAACACATAAGCTGTGAACACACTAATCTGTGAATGGCCACTTCAGCTCATTTTTTCCCAGGGGACAAAATTGCTTGGCCAAAGAAAAACAAAACAAAGTTACAACCCCCCAACTAAATATACCAACTCCAAAATCACACTATAGTGGGGAAAAGGGCATATTCCTCAATGATGGCCAACCATTTTTTCTCCTGGGAAAAAATTTTGCTGAAGTGGCCATTTGGAGATTAGTGTGTTCGCTGTTTATGTGCCGATGAGGAAGTGTTCAATGAACACATCTTTCGATCACATAATATAGACCCAAAATATATACTTATTTAATTGGATTGCCTTTTCTGGTAAGGTACACTCAGTTGCCACTATTTGTATTAAGAGAGTTGACTACTGTAATGACTGTATAGGTGGGCAAAGATCTGATATCTTCTTGGGGTATGCTTGAAGTCCTTAACATTGGAATAAAAAAGATAGCCAAGGAAAGCTACAGCTAATTGTCACGTGCATTAATATGTGAAATAGGTTCATGTTTCTTTGAGATAGTGCTAGTCATTGAGTCATATAATCCTGCAGCCAGAGGCACTCCTCAGTAAAGCTTCCTTGTAAAAACAAGTTGGCTTCTCATTCATCTCGACATTATATATTCTTAATACAAATATAGAATATGATAATAATTATTACTAAATGAAAGGCAGAGAATAATCTTAGCCTCTTCAGACTATTAAAGATCTAGGATTTGTTTTTATATTGTAGCTCATAAAGCTAAAATTAATGCACTTGCTTTTCAGCTCCAGGTAAATGATGTCACCATTTTCTGAGTATAGTGATTTGTGCTCAGGACTGCCTTTCTTGTTTTGTAATTTGTACTCAGGACTGCCTTTCCTATTAACATTTTTCCCCTGCAGCACTTTACTTTCACTGCTTTAGCTGACCTGTACATATCATTTGGTTTCTAAATATTAATACCTGCAATAAATAACACTAATGTGCCAGGCTTAGATACTCCATGTGATGCATAACTTAACCTTAATTAGTGTTCAGCTACTCAGAAAAAATAATGTATAGTTTGTGCTGAATGCTTTAAAATGTCCAAAAGAGACATGCTTTTGGAGCTTTTAGAAATGCTGAGTAATCTGCTGTTCTGAATGCATGTTGTAAATTCACATGGTTCATGCAAAAGGCTCCTAGCTAAGAATCTTAATGTGTGCATAATGTAACGCAGATCTAGAACTATGTGCTACACCCTCAATCCAACATGAAATGTGATGCAGCTATTTATGTTTGGGAAAGATTACACTCCTATAGATCTGTACTCAATAGCTGTATTATTCTTTGTGTAATGGTTTGCTCTTGGGAGGTCATATTTCCAGGGAAAGTCCAGCATCTATACAAATGACACCTGTATAACCGGAAATAGTCGCAGTAACAATGATCATTTATTAACTTAGAATGCTCTGCGTTTGTCCTAGTTGGCTTCAACAGACTATGAAAGACTGCAAAATATTAAAGGAAGATACAGTTTGCGATGAAAAGTCCCATCTTCAGGTAGTAATACCTGATCTTTTCTATATGAAATACGGTTACTTTATGGTTTCTTCAGAGTTCTCCGTCACAGTTTTGTATAGAAAAAATATTCTACTGAGTTTTGCAACTTAAGAAACAAAACGTATCAATAACAAGAATGAATGAGACAATTTTACTGACAGACATCATTTTTAAAAATAATATCATTTCATGTGAAAGAGCAAATCAGAAATGCAACCAGGTAACTTTACTGAGTGACATAATTTTTAAAACTAATACAACTTCATGTGAAAACATGAACTATAGACAGTGGCTACAGGCAATGACTTGGCATGCCCACTTTATTATAAACTACATGTTGCACACTTCCAGCATATTCTCTCTCTCTTTTTCTTTCTTTAATTTTGTAGTTTGTAAGATATCTTGATTATGTTGTTTTGAAAATGAACGTCCCCACCATCTCTGCAGAGTGCTATTCACTGTAACCAGCACCTTTTCTATAACTCAGTATTTCTTTATTATTTCTTATTTTGTCCATTTTAGTTTCATGTCATGCCACGTTGTCTCGTTCTTATGCATCTCTTTCTCTTAATAACAATGTAACCATGTTTCTCTATAATGTCTTGTTGCTTTCAACTAATCAGAATCTGAAAGGATTAGCTTTATTTTCCAGCTTGTGCACCCTATTATGGCTGTCTGTCTACTTATTATCATGCTCCCTTGCATACTATATCACAAAACTGTTATGTGTGATGTGATAAGTAAGGAATTATAATGTCTAGCACAAAGCGTGAAGCCAGAACTAAAACAGTGAAATGAATCACTTATCTAAAGTCTTCCTCAAGCTTTCAGTTCTTATTCAGCATAGAGAAACCAAATACTGCTTCCTACAACCAGAACTCTGATTTCTTGATCTGCTGTACCAGGTGATCTTTCATTAAAAAAACTGCTACCCTTACTCTGAAAGAAACCACAAAACAGTCCTTGAAAATAAATGTTATCTGGGATTCAAAGATGGCCGCCATTCTATAAGCACTGCAGTACTTCAGCTCTCCAAATACCAGAGAAAAAAAATCAACCCTGTGGATGTACACTTGGAGTTAATCTACTAATTGGCAGCAATTATTAAACTACTAGAAGTCAGTTATCTTTCTGAGGAAGAAAAATTGAAAGAAAATACTTGGTGACAACAGGATTGGAACTGATTGTTAGGTTGACTCTGAACAGAGCACCAAACAAAGGACTGAACTACCTCACTTCTGAAACTTTTCCTTGGGAAATAACTTTATCTGCAGCATCGCAAAATGTCAAAAGAAGATAAAAATATGGATACTACAACTACCAAAACTAAGCTGTCAGCATTACAGTCTCCGGAGAAGGAATCTATAATTAAGAGGCAGAAAACAATCAAACAGCAAGAGACTACAAAAACAGGGGTAACAACGAAAGCTGATCAACAGGTCACGATGGAAGAAATTAAAACTGCATTACTACCTATACAGGAAGCCTTAAAAGATCTAACATCCCAAACACAAACATTTAGTGACACATGCAACCGGATTCTTGCAAGAATGGAGAAAGCGGAAACCAGAATAGCAGCAAATGAAGGCAACATAATAATGCTCACTAAAAGAACTGAGTCCCATGAGGCTGACATTCAAATGATGCAAAACAAAATTCTGGACTTGGAAGCAAGATCGAGACGTAACAACATAATTATCATAGGGATCCCAGAATCAATCCAATATAATGATCTGACCATTTCCATTATACAAATATTTGAAATACTGCTTAAGGACTCCGTGGCTGTTAAGCAAATTGCCATAGAAAGAGCGCATAGAGCATACAGGGACTCTCAAGCTTCAAATACACCCAGACCTGTGTATGTCAAAATATTAAACTACCAAGATGTGAGCAAAATACTTCTAACCATTAAAAAATCTGGTGGATCTATAACATGGCAAAACTATAAAGTTTCCATAGCACAGGATTTACCAACACAAATAAGGCAGTCTAGACAAATGCTGGCTCCATACTGTAAGTTTCTGATTGATAAAAACATTAGATTCCAAATGAAATATCCTAATAGTTTAATTTTTACTGTTGATGGCATTAAATACTCTGTTAGTACGAAAAAAGAAGCCAGACCTACCTTTTTGAAACTTTTCAAGGCTCTGCCACCGTCGGAAATGTGAACAGTCCATCTAGGCTTTCTTCAACATCAGCGTGAATGGGATTCTTCATTTACGATGATCCGAGGCTTTGGAATCCTTTGTCTGTTCATGTTTTTTCAACAAGCCAGGAAAATCTGTTTTATCTCCTTATCTCATTTTCCCAGCTGAAACACGAAGATTCCATGAAGTTTTATGACTCTAGCAAGCGCTTCTGACCCTCGAGGCAACAGGAAATCTGTTAGAGGAAGCAGGGGGACCGTTTTCAGCGTGGTGCAGCCAGGAGGTCCGTTCGCGAATTGGTTCCCCCGTCGCGAGCGCGAAGGAAGGAAGTAGAACTGCCTGAACTGATGCAACTGCTGGGAAGAAAGAAGAGCTACTGAAAAAACAAAACAAAGTTTTATGGACTTATTTAAGGGTAAAATGACTGCAGGATGTGTAATGAAGCCGAGTGGGTCAGGTAAATGCTAAGTAAAAGGCTTGATTGTTAAAGAAGTAGATTGTATGGCATAGTGGTAGTTTAAGGTAATGTAGTCTTTATTTTCTTTCTCTTTCTAGCTTTCTCTCTATTCTTGCTCTTTTTCTGTCTTGTTAATAATTCTGTATCTCTCATGCTTCATCCTTTTAGAGAGAGTGTATAATCTGTAATTAGATATTGATGTAAGCACACTTAGTTCAATAGAAGTAAAAGATGTGGTGACAATAATAAAGAACATGCAATAAGATGGTTTAAGATGTGTTAAATAATCCATCTTCCTCCCCTTTCCTCCTTTTCTTGTGTGCTCTCTTTCTGTTTCTTTAACCTCTTTATTCTTCTCCTTTTCTTTACTTACTGTTACAACAAGTGAATGTGCATTATAGTTTTATTTTTAACTGCAATGATTTTGAAATATCAGTATGGTGCTTAGTAAGATTATTTTGGAGAAATATAGCTGACTATAATAGTCAGATTATTTAAACAAAATGTATAACAACTGTGTGGTTATTATATGAACTGATATTTAAAATGTTATAGAACAAGAAATTATAATGCTTATATGCTAATGCTGAACATAAAGACTGATAGAAGTGAACTATTCTAACTGTCAGGCACAATTAGTTTATATGTATACTGGGGAAAATGTACAGAGCTGTAGTTACTTGTGTGCAGTGTTTAGTAGGGAATGTCTGGTTTAGGCTTTGTAGACGTAGATGTAGTTGGTGTAGGTTTTTTGCATGACATTTTATTGTTAATTAGTAGATTTGGTAGATTAGCTACTCGGGGTGTTCTAAGCAATGTGAAAAGCCTATGTTCATCCTGGTCCAGAGGAATAGTGGATAGGCACTGGGTAGGGATGGGATGGCAGTTTTGCTTCCAAATAATTCTGAAATGCCAACAATTGTCAATCTAAGGTGGTCAAAAAAAACTAGATATCGATGTACATTTTTAAGTAGCTTTGAATGTGGATAATAGAATCCTGGAATGTTAAAGGACTCCAGAACATGAAAAAAAGGAAGCTGTTTTTGCATCTATTTTTTAAATCAATAGCAGGTTTTATCTTATTACAAGAAACGCATTTGACTAATGACCAGTGGGAGACAATGAAGGATAAGAAATGGATTAGGAAGATTGTGGCGGCGGAAGGGACAACGAATAGTGCTGGGGTAGCAATTATAATTAAGAATCACTTTCAAGGAGAAATTTTGGATGAGAAAATAGATAAAGAAGGCAGATGGTGTTTGGTGGTTATCAAATCCGGCTGTTATGATAAACCTATAGTACTTATATGTGTATATGCCCCTAATGTGAACCAACATTATTTTATAACTTCAATTTACTCCATTTTACAGTCATATAATAACTGCTACATAGTGATGGGAGGTGACTGGAACTCATACCAAGATTCTAAACTTGATAAGTTGGGGGTTTCTACAGCTTTTAATAAGCAGGCAATGGTAGCGTTGAAAGAACTGAGAACTGATTTCAAACTGTATGACCCTTTTAAACACACAAACATACAAGCAAAGGCAGAGAACTTTACCTTTTACTCTAGCTGCCACAAAATGTGGTCGAGAATTGACTTTTTTCTAATTTCAGAAGTATTGATTTCACTTGACCCCAAGGTTTCTAATCAAGCAAGGCAGCTCTCTGACCATTCTAAGATAACTTTATCTCTAAATACTAATATTATGAACATTAAAAGCCATCGTGGATATAATTGGTCCTTAAACCCATACTTATTGACCAAAGAGGATATATTACAAGAAGTCAAGGAGATACTTAATTATTATACAATATTCCCCGAAATAGACATCCAATAGATATAGAATGGGCTACAACTAAAACATTGTTAAGAGGATTATTTACTCAGAAAGCTACATATTATAAAAAATTACAAAATAAGGAACAACTGGATTTGGAAACCAAAATACAACTATTGGACCAGGAGTTGATGAGGAACTATAATGAACAGACCGAAACTGAGTTATTAAGATGTCAGACAGAACTGTTTCTACTGCATAATAGAAAATTGACACTTTATGAACAAAGAAGTTTAGTAAAGTATGCAAATCATATTCAAACTCCCTCAAAAGCTTTAGCCCGTATTATTAATCAGACGAAATCAACACGATTAATTACTGAAATAAATCATAACAATACTATATACACTGACAAGGCAGATATCATGAAGATTTTTGAACAAATTTTTAATCAGATGTACGGTGAGCAGCAAGCACACTTGCAAGATAAAGATAGGAAAGAATTCCTACAGAAAATTATTTTTCCTAATATTGACAAGGACTCTCATAGAGAATTAATTGCACCGATTACAGTTGAGGAGGTTTTGGAGGCAATTAAGAAATTGAAGCCCCATAAAGCCCCAGGGCCAGATGGTATGACCTCTGAATTCTACAAATCTTTTAGTGTGATTCTGAGCAGTGTACTTTCACAGACTTTAAATTATATCATTCTGAATGGTAGCAATGATCCTCACTTTAATGCCTCAAGGACAATCCTGATATTGAAGGAGAATAGTGATTCCAAAAATCCAGAAAATTACAGGCCCATATCACTGCTGAATATTGATATGAAAATCATGACATCCATTCTAGCTAGTAGACTGAAAAAAGTAATAAATTCGATAATATCAGAGGAGCAGGTGGGGTTTATAGATGGGAGACAGACTACGGACAATACATTAACTCTTCATACACTAATTTCTTATGCGAAGTATAAAAATATGAACATATATGCCCTAATAATTGACGCTCAGAAAGCATTCGACAGAGTTAATCTGGCATATTTATTTGATATATTATCATATTTCAATATACCTCAGGAGTTTATTTCAACGTTAAGGAAATTATACAATAATGCATACACTAACTTATCTATAAATCATGAATGCTCCAAAAGGATTCAAATCAAAAATGGTACTCAACAGGGATGCCTATTATCTCCCATGTTATTTAATCTGTATTTGGAGCCTTTATTTCTACACATGAAGCAAAATGTCTTTTATAACTCTCCAGTACTTCTTGGGATAAATGTTAAGATGGCTGCCTTTGCAGATGATTTAAATATATACTGTACCACACCGGTTTCTGATACTGAAAAAATACTAACAGCAATACAAAACTTTGAGAGAATTTCTAATTACAAACTAAATTTAAAAAAAAACAAAAAATTCCCTTTAAAGACACCCACACCTTTTTCAATGCTACCATTGATAGGACAAGTAAGAACGGAAGAAAGGATAAAATATCTGGGGATTGCATTCTCAACTGAAAACAGAGATTTCTTTATAAATGATATTAAGGCAACTGGAGACCGAATAACATTGGATTTAAAAAGATGGAGCAAGTTGACGTTACCGATGATGGCAAGAGCAGCGATTATAAAAATGAATGTTCTTCCCAGAATGCTATATATTTTTAGAGCAGCACAACTCAAAATTACGAAAACATTTTTAAGCAGTTTCAGATAGGATTGGGGAGATTTCTTTGGGAACCCAGGAAAACGAGAATATCATATGAGAAATTGATGGCCCCTAAAAATAGGGGGGGGGGTTGGATCTACCGGATTTTGAAATGTACTATTTAGTGATTCAGGCTAATAGGATTTTAAGGGGGTCTTTCTTGGAAGTAATAGTAGAAAATGGATACCCAAATGGGTGCCTTTAACTTGTAAACACATAAAAGGAGTGGGAATTAACGTTAAAGCGGTACCATTTTTAAATAATCGAACACTGAGCAAATATGATTTAATGGAGCACATTAAGATTTGTGTAACGGCAATTCAAACTCTGTTTGCCTCTTTAAACTTACTAAACTATATGATGGTTTTCCAGCCATTTCATGGGAATCCAAACATGACTATTGGTAGTCAACTGATAGATTTAAAGAAATTTCCCCTTATTAAGGATTTAACTGTGCTTGATTTATACCCCTTCTTAGGAGTAGCAGTACATGATATTTTAAAGGAGATGAATCTTCCCATTTCTTATTTAATTATAATGAGGCAGCTAAAAGATCTTGCCATAAATTATTTTAATAGAGCCGAAATAAAAGAAGAGGACTTTGTGATCTCTCGTAATCTGTGGGAAGCCTTGCTACAAGATAGAAAATACATAACCTCAGCGTATAAAGTGATAAAAGAGAGGAAATACAATAATTATATTCTTTTATCGAAATACTGGAAAGAGAAATTGGTATCCCTAGATGATAGTAAGATATTAAAGGCGTTTAGCTTAACATTGAAATCAATATCCCTTCAAAAACTGGTCTTTACTCAACTGATGATATTTAATAATGCGTATTATACTCGTCTCACTCTTCATAAATTTGATTCGAAGAACTCACCCAAATGTCCACAGTGTTTAGATCAGACAGCGGACCTGCTACACATGTTCTGGAGTTGCAAGTGCATTTATAAATTGTGGAACTCATTAAAATTGCAGTTACAAAAAATGGGTTACCAAAACTCAACACTCTCCTGGGAATTTTTGATTCTCCATATCCCCCCGGAGAATTTAGATAAATCAAGGAGGATTGTAATTATGAATATCAGTTTATTAATGAAATTATATATAGCCACAAATTGGTTGAACCCAGCCCAGACATTGTGGGAAAATTTCAGGCTGTTAGCGATTAAGCATATCTTAGCGCATAAATTATTAATTAGTAACAACAAGAAAAGTATAAATAGTATAAAAATATGGGAGCAAATTTTTAACATTATCTTGGCCTAGAGGTTCCTATCCACTTTCTCTCAGGACATACAGTAAGAGAACAAACACAATCTTAGATTAGATAGAGGACGTAGAAATAATACAGATTGTTGGCTTTGGTTTGTTATTATTCTCTTTTAGTTATTTCGTTTTTTTTTCCTCTACCTGATTAGTAAGGTATCTATTGTTAATGCATGATCTGGACATATGATATGGAGCTAACCATTGGAAGCAATTTTGTACATAATGTAAATAGTGTGTGGATTGTATTATGGTTTTGAAAAATAATAAAAATGATTATCGAAAAAAAAAAAATAAATAAATGTTATCTAAATAAAAACTCTGACTAACATATCTTTCTTAGACTCATAGTTCAAAAACCTTAAGTGCAGTTTGATGTTTATTACACCAGTTTCTCACTTTTCTTCAAAATTTTGGGATTTCTAATACCCTGACAGGACCCAATTTCTAAATCAGAGTATGATAAGAGTTCATAAAATTAGTACTACTTCAGTCTTTGGACCTTGTTTGTATGGGCCCGGTCCCCAGAAGTTCACATCCACACAGGGTCTACCAGCCTTCCTCCTATCCCCTGGACTTACTCCAGTGTTGCTGGAGCTGCTCATGGATGTTAAGGGCATCCCAGGGGCTTCGCTCTCTGTGCTTATGTCAAGTGGGGGGGGGGGTTATTTTATATGCAGTAGCCACTTTTCCCTTTCTCACCCCCCCCCCAATGCTCTTGATTACATGCAAGTGCAATTCCGCTCTTTGGATCACACTAATGAGTGCCATTCCCCTCAGAACAGGCGCATCCATCCCTTCCTGCCACTCCATCATTTACCTGAGCTGCTAATTGAACCTGGGTTGGCTGGGCCATATTCAAGGCTTTATCCCTCTATGCCACTGGCATGGTGTTTCAGTCTTATCACTTCTCAGCCTTTTGGCTAAGATTAAGTATGTTTATTATTTTTAATGTTAGCCAAGAGAGCTATTCTCAGCACCTGCAGTGGACCTAGAATTACCTCCTTCTGCATTTCATGCAGGATTACTTGTATTTGTGGCATATTTAAGTACAACAGTAAATTATTGTTATTAATCATGTTGTTCCTACAACTATTAGAACTGTCTGGGTATGTTTTGTCCACACTGCTGTCATTCCTGCTTTCAAGTATCTGTATTTTATGACTTTGCATCTCTCAGTATGTAAGACACTATAATTGTTTGGTGTAAACATTTCAAAGATTACTACTGTTTTTGTCTTCTTTCTTAGATTACTGTATCTGGGTGGGGGTTTGCATCTGTTTTCTCAACTGTCAGTATTGGATGATCCCATATGATCCATAAATCATAATTTTCAATAAAGCTTTGGGGATCATGTTTCCATTGTTTCTTATCCACTTTTACAACGTAGTATTTATGCAGTCACTAATGCAATAGTCTTGCCACATTATTCTGCCTTTCAGAATACAAACACTCAGTCATGAGTGTATCACAACCCTAATGAAATGTGTAACTGTTTCCAGTTCTGTTTTACAGAACCTGCATTTGTCTCTTTCATCCACGTTTTCTACAGACTTTGTAAACCGATGTGTATGTTGCCCACTGTCTTGGATTGCCATTATTAGCCTTTCATCATTTGGTTTAAATTCACCTTTTCCTTAACTATTTCTGCATTAAATATTGATTAACATGCAGTTATAATAGCAGTTTTCTATACTTGCCACTAGATCTGTGGGCTTTCCAATTTTCTTTCTTTTTCTGTGTTCTTTATATTCTTTATTTTGCTTTTTGGGGACTTCAACTTGATCTCTGATCTTCATCTACTTCTGGTTTGATTTCCATTCCCACTTCTTTCCAAAACACTTCAGCTTAGGAAAGGAAAAATGTCATCTTTGACTTCTTGTTTTCATGCTTTAGAACTTTCACTACGTTATGATACGTGAGATCAGAAAATATGTATTCAGACCCATGATTGCAGACCCATGCATGTAGTGAATTTTGAGGAGGCCCAAACCTCCTTCAGAGGAAGGGAAGGATATATAATCTTGGTATGCATGCGCTGTTTTTCATACATTATTTGATAAGCATGAAACATTTTTGTGTTTTCTTGTCCAACTGAAACAATGCTATTTGGAGCTAGTCAGTCACACCAAAGTTGTAATTTATAAAAAGAAGAGCTAGTTGATGTATACCTTTGACTTTATTACTAGATGTCAAGGCAGTTTTCAGTCAGTTTTAGTCTTCAGAAGTGTTCCATACTAAGCTTTGTTCTCATCTGTTCATGTTTTATTGCCATCCCTTTATCTATTCCCAAATGTATACACTCCCTCCTGTTCAAGTTCGTTTATGTCACATTCCTGTCCCAGACTGATATTTTCTTGGTGTTGCAGCTTTCCTTTCATAAATGTTGCTTTTTCACATTTATCAAGAAGAAATATCTTTTTTATATCATCTGAAAAAAATATCCATTTCTAGTTTCCTTAAAGCTAGTACAAATGCTTATGATGATCTACTTTTCTTGCAATGACACCATAATAATTGTGTGTGTGTGTGTGTGTGTGTGTGTGTGTGTGTGTGTGTGTGTGTGTGTGTGTGTGTGTATGCCTGCTTGATGGATATACTTGTGTAAGTATGTATATATGGGTATGGCGAGACAGAGAGGAGTCTCAGTGGATCCCCATGCTCTAGAATAAGATCCTCATCCATGTAAAGCAGAGTCCATCCCTAACACTACTTAAGCATAATCTTGACCAATGGATGGGAAATCAGAAATTCAACCAGTGTCTGGCCCCCATGTCTCCAATAGGCAAAGATAGACAGTATTTACATACTTCTCCTGCATAACCTCTAGAAACTTCCTAACATACCCCCTCCTGAGAAATGCCCATGATATATAGGGACGCAATTGGGTTGAGTTGCACAGCTAGGATTATAAAGGCCCTGGTGGTCATTAGCCTAGTATATACATATGAACCTATAAACAAGTGTTATAAATAATAGGCATAATACTGAAAAATATCACTAGTAGGCAAACTGTCAGGCATTTTAGCTCTGCTTTAGTTATCGGCATCAGATAGATGAAAGAGTGTGGAGCTGTATTCAGAATTACAAGGTATGAGACAGAATAGAAAATGCTAGAGAAGCATTGAAAAGCCTATTAAATGGAACCAAAGTCAACCCAGTAGCCCTTGTCAGTAGAACAGGACTGCGGCCAAGAGATGTCTCAGCCCTGATATGAATCTTTTTTTTTGTAGAAAAATGTTATATAATGGCAAGTAATCTACTCCAGAGCATTAGACTGATACTGTAGCTTAAGATGCTATGATTCACAGTGCAATATCAGCAGACTGCTCATTCACTTACTGTGCTGCATATTATGGGTTCTATACTTACACAATGCACTTGGAATTATATTTTAGTACTGCCATTCTAGTGCAATATAAGGAGGGTGCTGCACTTCTTAGGTGCTTTCTTTAGGATGAGACATGAAATAGATTGTCCAGTTGCATGGTCTTCAAGAGTAGATGCTAAAAAGTCCAATGTGTAAATTAAATCTCAATAAATACTTTACAAAGTACTTTCATTAACAAATACTATATTACATTATTAAAAAATCCATTCACTATGTAACAGAAATAGACCTTTTTGTTTCACTTCTTGAATTTAGATTTTTTTTAATGTTATTATAATTCGTTATACCATGACATCCACATGTTCAGTTTCATGTGAAAGGTAAAATCTTCATATGCAATGCCACAGAATGCACTAATAGCTGTAAGAATGATACAGGAGAAAGAATGTCCTTACTCTCCTAAAACCGATCTTTCATAAGATATTGTCATCAAGTAGTTCAATTTCTTATATTGCTACTGTTTAACATATCAGCAGTTATTTAAAAAAATTGTTTTACTTTTAGTAAAATGTCGTACGCTCATATATATTCCTCAAACAATTATATAGCTAATGGCACGGGAACTTAATATCTAGCCACATTATGTTTCATCACTTCCTGTACAGTTGCACTATAGCCCCACTAATGAAGGAGCTAGGCAGTTAGGAAGAGAGTGAAAGAGTATGGCCCACTCATCTCCCTCAGGGGATGGAGAAGGTCACATGTACTTCATGGCATATGGAGACCAGGAAAAACACCACTTTAGCTTCAGAGGGAGGGCAGGGCTACCTGAGAGGAAATGTCCCTTGTAGAAGTGAAGGAATGTCCTTTGCTATTGACCATTGCAATCCCCTCCCCTAACACTTCACTAGGTCCATGCAGGGATAGACCAGCACATAAAGAATGTATTTATTTCTGTGTGTTTACCAGGGTAGTGCACTAATCTAAGCTGACCTATTGCAGACACGACCCAATTGAAAAAACAAAGATATTTTTTTTACTATGTAAACCAGTAGATGTAGTGCAATATGAGTACTTGCTACACACATTTATACATGAAACAACAGAACTATTTCCACATAATGTAATATAGCATAAGTTAAATATGTAGTATAATATGATATGCATAGTATTAAGTAAAAAATCTAAAAGAAATTGGCATTCAATAGCAAAAGAAATAAAGCAGAATATATAGTTAGGACATAGGGATTAGATATTTAAGTGACTTGTCCCTTGATGAAGCAGGTGTACTGGGCCTGTTTGAGTAGGTACTTTTTAATTCATAGTCTGACCTCATGGAATGAGACAATTTCTTTTAGGTGTATAGGGAGACATTGCACTCCTGCAGCGTGTCTGAATGATGGCCCCAGTCTGGATGGCCCTCTCTTTGGTGATGGGGAATGAATGGGCCAATTGTTTGTAAGGGAGCTGGTGATCAATACATTGCAGGAACAAAGAGAGAAAATACAAATTATTAAATTATACATTTGAAATTAAGTATTAAACATACATTTTATAAAGAAGCTTGCAGCTGTGTTCAGAGCACATATTTCCATCCAATTAATTATATTGAGCTGAGACACCTGGACCAGGAGAATGATGTATAATACTTTCCTGTTAGAAGATGTGATGGGAAATTTTTATCTAACTTCATGGGAGTATTTACATACAGCTGTATCAAGCAGATGTCTGACTGGGAAGGCAAAATGCAGGTAAAGTGGGTAATGCACAGATGTTTACAGGAAACCTGTAGAAAAAGATTTCAAAGCTCTGGACCATGAATTGAAAAAGGTTTTACTTCCACAGACAATGAACTGGAATGGAATTTGTAAGTTCAGCTGAGACTACAGTGATGAGGTATCTCCTCTGAATTCTACAGGAAAGTTTAGCAGATAATGAATGACAGTACCTGAGATTTACCTGTTGTTTGTAGATAGATGTGCCTAATAGAGGGGCAGGCTATATTGATTATCAAATGATGAGGACTTGGAAATAAAACAAGCAATTTTTTTATTTGCAATTTCTACTTTTGAATATTAATAATAGAGCTGTATGATAGGAGGTCTGTATTCGGGGACAGGACTATGTACATTATTCCACAGAGAGGATCCAACTGGCTTTGTAAGTGATGCATCTTATATCAGTTAGCTAGCATGGATCAGCTTTTAGGTTTTCTTGATGTAACTAAGATTACTGAAAGACATTGTAGGATTAAACCATTGCCTTCGGCCAAGGTTTCTAAAGTCATAGACTTTATCAATAAGTGTGGACAAGTAGCTGACAAGTCAATAGGTACATTCTTTAGTCTTGAAGGAATACCAAATGGCATGGGCTTCAGTTCTGAAAAGCTGATTCAGATTCACCATATTAGTGACATATTGGATGGCCTGTAAGTGGGGAAGTGTTATTGTTCAAGAGTTCGTAAAGATAGCAAAAATAAAAAGCCCAGAAACTGGACTTTGTGCTACATGTCTGGCAAGTATGTAGACAGAGACTCAGAGCTATCTGCTTGTACCTTTAATGATCTATAACACAGGTAGCTCATGGCTTACTGTTATACGCTCTGACTTAAGCATAGGGTGGAAAGTTCGAAGAGAAGGAGTGTGACTTTGAACTGGGATTGCAGTAATGTTGCTAAATACCATTACATAAAGTTTCCTACTGCCCATGACATCACAGATTGAATTTGTACTTTTATGGCAACACTTTCCATTACTATAGCCCTTTTCTGAAGCTGTGCATCAGCAACAAGGCCTAATTTGAAATTAGTTACCCTTTCTACAGGTATGGACAGAGTCAGCAGAATTGAAATACCATAAGTCCAGCCTGCTCTGCTGATACAGGTGAGAAACATTTAGGGAGAAGAAGACCTACAGCCACTAAAGGTCAGAGAATATATAAGCAAAAACAGAGGCATTGAAAGTATATGTAAGTAGGATAGAAATATATGTAGTGCAAGTGTTTATAAATTTTCCTTATAATTTTCTTAACAATGTATTAGTTGCATAAAGTGTTACGGGCGAAACTGAGAATGATGGCTGAAAACTTTTAGTTATGTACTTACCATAACTTTAGATGTTTGGGATCCATCTCGCCTACATTCAATACTGATGGGCTCGGAGCCGATCCCTCGGCTCCGACTCGGCATGCTATGCTATAGAGCGAGGCCTCTTATTGGCTGAGCTATTTCTTATCCCAGGATGCACCACCACTAATCCCCCAGATCTTATTTGTCCGCATTCATGCACTCACGCACAACTTGTTTATATAACATTGTTAGATGTTTCAAGATGAAACAACAGGATTCGGACCTTCTGATATCCTCTGATCTCCAAGGAAGGGGGAAGGAGGGTGGGTTATTGGGAATGTAGGCGAGATGGATCCCAAACATCTAAAGTTATGGTAAGTACATAACTAAAAGATGTTATGTGATCCTATCTCGCCTACATTCAATACTGATGGGACAGCGTCCCTAGCACCTAAATCCTGGGTGGCTCATTGGAAAACACTCCTGAGCACTGTGGAACCAAATGAAGCTCGTCCTCTAGATGCCACATCCAATTTGTAGTGGGAAATGAAAGTGTGCGGGGAAGACCATGTAGCCGCAGCACAAATGTCACTAATGGCAAGTTTAGAATGAAATGCTATCGAAGTAGCCATAGCCCTTGTAGAATGAGCTTTGACAGAGGTGGTAAGCTCTTTATTAGAATAAGAATAAGCTTGAGTAATACAGTCCCTGATCCATTTGGCAATAATGACCTTTGTGACAGCTTTGCCCAATTTATTGTCCGCAAAGGATACAAACAACTGATCTGTTTTCCTTGTTTGTTTGGTCCTATCTAAATAAAAACGCAACTGCCTGTGGACATCTAATGTGTGGAATATGAATTCCGCTTTGTTAGAATACTTCAGAAAGAAGACTGGAAGTTCTAATGATTGTTGTAGGCAGAAACTGGAACAAACTTTAGGGACAAAGGATGGATTTGGCCTGAGAGATACTCTGTCTTTGTGAAAAACCAAGTACGGAGGTTTTACAGACAAAGCTTGAAGCTCTGAAACCCTTCTGGCAAAAGTAATCGCCACCAGAAAGGCAGTCTTCCACGATAGAAATTTTAAATCACATGTCGCTGCCGGTTCGAAGGGGAAGGAAGTTAAGGCGCCGTAACACCACATCGAGATCCCATGGAGGAGCAGGATGAGAAATCGGAGGTCTTAAAAGCGCAGCACCTTTCAAGAAGGTCTTACACAATCTGTTGCTCATTAAAGGTGGGTTTATAGATTCATGAAAATTGGAAATAGCTGCCAATTGAACCTTGATGGTAGAGACTGAAGAGCCTTGATTGAAAAGAGAAGTTAGAAATTTCAGTACTTCTGATACGGGAATAGTGATGGGATCCAGGCCCCGGAGTTGAGCCCAAATAGCAAATCTTTTCCATTTGCTAGAATACAATTTCTTTGTAGCAGACTTGTGGGCCGAAGATAAGATGTGTACAACTTCTGGATCCAATGTATGACTCCTGACTATAGTCGGAAGAGGAGGAGCCAAGCCGTCAATTTTAAGGTGTGTAGGGACTGGTGGAATAGTCCCGACTGATGAACCAGTAGGTCTGGGATCTGATCCAGGAACCATGGACCTTCCAGAGCATATTTCCGAAGATAGGAGAACCATACTTGACGAGGCCAGTAAGGAGCAACTAAGATCATTTTGCTCCCCAAGAGAGATGCCTTTTGGATCACCCTGGGAAGGAGAGGAACTGGGGGGAAGGCATAAAGCAAGCCGGTGGGCCACGGACGGGCTAGTGCGTCCATGGGGCTCTTCCCCGGAGCCGGGCTGAGGGAGAAGAACTTTTTGCATTTCGCATTCAGTGGAGTCGTGAAGAGGTCGCAACACGGAACTCCCCATTTGCTGAAAATCTGATTTGCAACTGTAATGTTCAGAGACCATTCGTGAGGAGAGAGGATGGTTCTGCTCAGTCTGTCGGCTATCACATTGGACTTGCCCGGGATATGAGTAGCCACTAGAAAGCGTTTGGTCGACACTGCCCATTCCCAAACTCTCATGGCCTCTCTGCAAAGAGGATAGGATCTGGTCCCTCCCTGCTTGTTCAGGTACCAGACCACTGACATGTTGTCTGAGTGAACGGCAATTACGCCCTGAGGGAGGTAATCGTGAAGGGCTTGAAGGGACAGAAGCACCGCCCTCATTTCTAGGATGTTGATATGAAGTAGGGTCTCTTCTGGGTGCCATTTGCCTTGGACTGACCTGCCCAGGGAATGCCCCCCCCACCCCATCTGGGAGGCGTCCGTGGTCAAAGTGGCCACAGGAGGAGGTGGAACAAAGAGTCATCCCTGATCCAGATTGGAGGGCACCAGCCACCAGCAAAGGTCCCGTTTGCAGGTTTCCGTGATCCATATGAGGTGACTGAGAGGGAGTTCCTGAAAGGACCACTGAGCTGAAAGAAGCCACTGGAGAATTCTCGTGCAATCTTGCTAGGGGAACTAGAAGAACCGTGGCGGACATGGATCCCAATAGCTGCAGTACCATTCTGGCTGGGGCTTTGGATCTGGGAAGTAAGGCTCGAACTTGAGCCTGTATGGTTTGTATCCTGTCTGTAGGTAGATAGATCCGCATTCGGTTTGAGTCTATCTCTACTCCGATGAATCTTATGCGTTGAGATGGCAGCAACACAGACTTTGGCCAATTGAAGGTGATTCCAAGGGAATTGCCCAGTGATATCGTGGCTTGTAGGCTCCGCAATAGTAGATGCTTGGAGGTGGCAGTTAGGAGCCAGTCGTCTAGATACGGAAACACCTGGAATCCTAGACTTCTCAGGTGAGCAGTCACTACCGCCAAACATTTGGTGAACACCCTGGGGGCTGTGGTGAGACCAAAGGGCAGCGCACGGAACTGAAAATGACTGCCTCCTAGGCTGAAGCGCAGATGTCTCCTGGACGCTTGATGTACCATGATATGGTAATAAGCGTCCTTGAGATCTATGGAGCACATCCAAACACCTTTCTCCAGCAATGGGAGAATGGTTTGTAGGGTGACCATTCGGAACTTGGACTTTTTGACTGAACGGTTTAGAATGCTGAGATCCAAAATGGGCCTCAAGTCCCCAGTCCTTTTTGGCACCAAAAAGAACCTTGAGTAAGTCCCTAATCCGATCTGGTCTGCGGGGACCGGTTGGATGACTCCCTTTTGCAGCAGCTTTGAAACTTCTGAGGCTGCAGTTTCCCGTTGACTGGGTGGTGGGTCCGGGATTTTTTTGGACTGAAGTGGAGAGTGAGAGAAAGGGATGGTGTAACCTCCGGCGATAATTCGAAGCACCCATCGGTCCTGAGTGATACCTTCCCAGGCTTTTAGGTGCCTCGAAAAATGACCCCCGACTGGCTCCGGAGCTGCAAAGTCGGGCAATCTCTCAGGGACTGTGAAAGGCTGAAGAGCCACGAAAGGACTCGCGGTCTCCAGTGTTGTGAGGGCCTCTGCCGCCTCTGGGACGGCGTCTTCCAGAAGAATTTCCCCCTCCCCTGCCTCTGGAAGGGGGATCGTCCTGCTGTGAGGGGTAAGACTTCTGAGATCTACGGAACCACATTTTCCCTCCTCTTTTAGCCTTGGGGTAAGGCCGAAAGGGAGTGGAAAATCATGCCCCTACGGCAGTCAAAGTCTTACCTTCTTGCTCGCAGCGGGTCAGTGTGTCCTTTACCTTGGGTCCAAACAAGGAGGACCCATCAAAGGGGGCGTCGGCAAAGGAAGACTTAAAGGCCTCCACAAAATGACACAGGTGGAGCCAGGCTTGTCTCTGTAGAGCAATGCCTGTACCCGCCGCTCTACTCGCCCCTTAAGCCGCATAAGAAATGAGCCTCATGGACGAGTTTGAAATGGACGACAGTGTAGCCAGCTGAGAGCCAACCATCTGGGCCAGCTCCTTAGGCAGGTTACCCAAGAGGGTATCGGAAAGTTCTTTAATCAGATCCCTCTGAAATCTGGTAAAGTGCGTGAGATAGTTCAAGGACCTTAATGTAAAGGCCACTGAACTTAGGGTGCGCTTACCGTACCGATCCATGCTCCTAGACTCCTTATTAGGAGGATGGACAGACGTCAAAGCCTCTGCTACATCTTGCTGGGTAGCAGATGCCACCACCAAAGCATCTACAGCCACACCTTTAGTCAGGAACTCTTTTTCCGGGGGTGCTGACAGGAACTTATTAGGACGAGCAGGCACCGGTTCCACAGAGTCTGCGTGTTCCCACGCCCTTCGACAGATCAAGTCCAAGAGCTCGTCGAAGGGCAGAGACACCCAGGAGGTGGAGGGCTGAGCCCCGAAGGCCTTAAGGAACACCGACTCATCAGCAGAAGGGGGTTTGGATTGCCAGCCGCCTCGTTATTTAAGGGCTTCCAGGATGTCTGCAAAGGAGACATCATCTGAGGATGACTTATGGGACCCCTCTGCATCATCGAGATCAGTGTCTGATGTAAGAGACTCATCAGGGGAGTCAACGTGCTTCCTCTTGCACGATCTTTTCCTGGGGGGTTCCTCCGAAGAAGCTTCAGAAGGACCTCCAGGAGGGGGGGAAACCCCAGTGGGGGTAACCTCAGGCCCCGGGGCTCTGCTGTCTAAGGACAGGGGGACTGCCAAAGACCCAGTCTCGTTATGCAGGGAAGGAGCTGGGGAGACCGTGGAGGTAGCCAAAGATGATTTGGCTAACGCACTCCTCATAGTCCTGAAGGCGGGACCACCAGAATCCTGGGAAGGTCCCACCTCCGTGGCCACGACCGTAGACGGCACTCCTGCAGCCGACGCACCAAGAGGAAGGCTTGGGACCGAAAACATCAGTCCCGAAGCGTCCCCCCGGGGCCGACAGAAGAAGTCCGCATACCGAACTCCGACTCAAGAGCCGGAGTTGGAGTAAGGGTCGGGCCCGACCCTAAAACCTCCATCGGTTCCACCAGCACTGGCTCCAACGGTGCCAAGGCTGTTGGAGGAGGAACCATAGTAGCAGGGTGGACCATCGGCTCCGAAGCCGAATGGGCTGGAGCTGAAACTAACTTTTAAAACACCGGAGACTGGAAGAGTCTTAGGAGCACCCTGTTGATGTCTGAATCAGACATCTTGGAGGATCTAGATGACACCGATCGGGTCCGAACCGATTTCTCCATCGGCTCCATAGGACTAGTGGACCGGCTCCAAATGGATTCGTTTACTATCGGTTCCGAGGGAGATCTCAAAACAATTTCCCTCGGTGCCGATGAGGACTTCGGCGCTGAAGGGGAAGAGTCTGAGCCGGCAACCCTCATCGGCTCCAATATCAGTGGAGCCGATGAAGGTGACCCACCTCTCGATGCCCCAGTCCTCGGCTCCGAAACCAGAGGGGTCAAGACTGGAGGCATCGAGGCAGACCGTTCCGCCCTCGGCTCCGAAGTCCGTGGAGCCGATGGAGAAGCTTGCCTAGGTTTTTTGGCAGTCGGTTCCGACAGACTGGTCGGAGCCGACGCTTTTTTCTTTTTCGTAGGAGACGAAGAGGAAGATAAAGCCTCCTCGAAGGATGGCTTAATCAACCCTTTTAGAATTAATTTGTTCTTCCTCTCCTGGAGGACTCTCGATGAAAAGGCGTGACACACGCTACAGGACTCTTGTAGGTGCTTGGCACCTAAACACTAAACGTACGAGGAGTGGTCGTCCGTTATGGACATTTTATAACCACACCTCGCGCACTTTTTAAACCCAGAGGGTCTATGCTCTTTAGACATGCTGACAAACCTCTAAGATTAATAATAAAGAAAAAACAGCAAGTTTTAAGTTTTAAATACAAAGTTTTTTTTTTTTTTTTAGACCAAACAATTCAGTACTAGTAGCACAAACACAGAAAAAGAGGGTCAAGACTCCCTAACTTAAGCAGGTACTTGACACACAAAAAAGAAAACGCTAGATAGTAATAGAAAATAGGGGAAGGCCCCTCTAACTTAAACGGGAAACCTTCCCTTAATGAAAAAACACAAATTCCTCAACAGATTTACTTAAACACACTCGTACCACAACAATAGCTGTTAAAACAGCTTTTGGGTTCAAAATAAGCAATTTCCTGACAGGAAAAGTCTGAATAAAACAGTACTTAGCCCAGCCAAGTTTGAGACCACGTCCTAGCTTGTAAGCGGCAAACGAGATCTGGGGGATTAGTGGTGGTGCATCCTGGGATAAGAAATAGCTCAGCCAATAAGAGGCCTCGCTCTATAGCATAGCGTGCCGAGTCGGAGCCGAGGGATCGGCTCCGAGCCCATCAGTATTGAATGTAGGCGAGATAGGATCACATAACATCCACATATATGCTTGGAGAGCTGAGAGTTATTTGTTGATTCACTGATGGGAAGTTAAGGTGCAAATGATGACTGAAACCACATAGTTTGGTTGGAGTTCTGGAAATTATTTGCTGATGCACTATTGGCAAGTTATGGTATGATGAGAAAAAGGTAGTGAAAGTATAAACCACTGGGGAAGAGTTAGAACAGTATTGTCATTTACAGTTAGTGATGTAAGAGGAGAGGACTCCCCCACCCCCAAAATAGAGGAAATGAATCTTTGTAGAGTGCATTACATGTTTATCTTTTCTTACAGAAGGTAGCTGTAGCTTGTTTAGTTTGCGCTGCATTCATTTTTTAAAGCAGTAAGTATCCCATAGTCAGACAGAAGGGAGATTGCTTATAGTTATACCATGCACGACCAAGGAGCTTAAAAAGCTTGCATTGCTTACAAGTAATACAGGATACAATGTGACCTCTAATTCTCCTTGAAGTTCAAGTGAGCTACTTTTTTGGCAAGGAAACACAATGAGAATGTATTCTAAGGCTGGGTTAGAAACATTTTCATGTAAACGTGGTTTCTGTTCACTGTCTGTAAGCTTTCACAATAGTGGCTACTAGCAATTTATTATGGAGGAGCTACACTGTGTAATTTTACCTTCATGTTTTAATACGATAGGGCTGTGGTTGTTAAAGATGTGTGCCTGGACAAGTGGATGAAAATGCCTTAAAGGTCTGTTTACCATAACCCAGTCAAGAGTGCTATGTTTTTAAATTGCTGTATTCATCTTGGTGAGCAGACATCTAATTGCACCAGCAAATATTTAGTTAGGAATTGTAAAGGGTAAAATGACTAAATAAATTAAAGATTAAAGTCACAAACAGTAACTGAAATATGACTGAGTGTTTGATCTGTGGTACATGGCTATAAAGCTATGAGTGTGCTTCACATATTCCAGTTTCAAGTAACATCCCAGGCACAAGAGGAGCCAGCAGGGGTGGGTTAGGAGCAAACAGCCAATGGCAGATTTCCTATGCTGGGTGAAGGCAGATGGACAAATCCTGCAACAGTCACACTTATGGGAAAGATCACATAAATGCATTGCATGTGCACAGAGTTTCAGATACATGAGCTCAGCTAAACACTGCAGGTGTGCAGAAACATGGATCCATCCTGGACCTGTTGTACTGAGCACTGCACCATACTAACTGACCAAAAGAGAAAGATGTAGACTTATTATGCAAAAAATCCTTGTGATTATGGCAAATAACACTACACTGTCATTACCCCGACTTCCCAGTCTGGACAATGGAATGCAAGGTTTCTGCTCCCAGTTTCACCCCTCTCAGGCATAGCTCTTGTCCAGGTTAAGTTGAACGTCTGGGCTAGAGGGAAAGAGGAGTCACAGGACATAGCTGATGGTTATAGTGCCACTGGGACCGACAAACATACAAAGTGATTACGGTGAATAAAGAGAGGGCTGATAGTATCAGTAAAGGCAAGCAGACAAGAGGGCACAAGAAGTGGAAGCTTTCCTGAGCTTAATACATGCTCAGCAACTATCTCAGTTTCTAACAAACTGGGACTATTATCTGAGTTATTTCTGGATGACACAATAGATTAAGGATTGATAGCACATTGTATGCACTAAATGGAAGGACTCATAGCATGCTGTCTGTATGCACTAAATGGAAGGACTAAAAGCACATTGTCTGCATGCACTAAATGGAAGGACTGATAGAACACTGTCTGTATGCACTAAATGGAAGGACTGATAGAACACTGTCTGTATGCACTAAATGGAAGGACTGATAGAATATTGTCTGTATGCACTAAATGGAAGGACTGATAGAATATTGTCTGTATGCACTAAATGGAAGGATTGATCGAACATTTTTGGCATGCACTAAATGGAAGGACTGATAGAGCATTGTCTGCATGCACTAAATGGGAGGACTGATAACACATTGTTTGCATGCTTTAAATGGAGAGACTGATAACACATCTATGGCATGAGAGGTGTTGACAGTGGCCTTAACCTAGGGCTCAGTAATGGCAACTACTGTATATCTCATAAATTTACTGAGCAGTAAAGTTCAAATGAGTCAGATTTATCGGTGATAAAATCACTACTTAATGAGCCAGTGCATAAGCCTGAAATCTGAAAGTGTTATACTTAAGATGGCCAAGATTTAGATCAATATCAGCAGCTAGTAGAATGACAAGAAGTCATCGTGGATGTAGAATTAACAGAGACAGAATTTACACTGCTAATATAAAAGGCTTGATTTACAGATAAATTTGATATGAAGAACTAGAGCAAAAAGGAAAAGCTATAGGAGTCTGTCATCAGAGAACAGACATTGTGCTGAAAGATGGTACATTATCTGAAATAAAGGATAATGCCCATGGTGAAATGAATGAGGAAGGGCAAGAGTGGCAGATTTGGGGGTGTAGCAGTTTCTTAGTTGGCAGCAATGAAACTATGAGAAGGCAGGTAAGACAAAACACAGTAATTTTAGTACAAATCATGGACAGACGTGAGAGAAAATAATGCAGTACATAATGACAATATACAAGATGATAACCAGAAGGTATATGGGTGATTAGGTTAGGTTAAGTACTTTCTGTTCCTTCAAGAACTTAGTGTGCAGTACAGAAGAGAGGTACTAGAGAAAAATGTAATTAATTCAAAAGAAATCTAGGCTCAAATGACTACATTCTTTCAGTAAAAGAGAAACGATGTCAAAAAGAGAAAAAGGCTCAAGGTACTTTTTTTACAGAACAGTGATGAATGAATGGAACAGCCCACCAGAAGAGACTGTATCATCAAAAGCAATGACCAAATTCAGGAATTAATGTGACGGATATAAGAAAAGTCTTGTGCTGAGTGGAAGAAAAGCATTAACACTTAACTAAAGGAGATAGATGTGCCTGTAATACTGATAATAGATAAATAGGTTCATAGGTTCATAGGTTCATACTAGGCTATCTGCCCTAGGGCATTTATAAGCCTAGCCAGAGTTGTGTGGCTTTCACCACCCCTTAGGTTGAAGAATAGTATACCCATTAGTTTGACGTGCCTCTGTCCAGCAGTGATACAGAGATGATCCCCGGGGTAAACCTACGATCTCCCATCCACTGGTCAAGATTCCTCTTGAACAGAGCCAGCGAGGTGCTCTGTCTCACATGGACCGGGATTCTGTTCCACAGCATAGGGAGTCTCTGGGTGATGAATCTGTCCCTCCACATCCTATTTATATCCGTGTTGAGGTTTAAGTCTCTTGCTCTTGTGGCTCTGGTGGATTTGGATTTTTTGAGGTGGAGCATGTCCATTAATTCCGGGTTGGACATGGCCTTGTATGTCAGGCACAGGTCACCTCTGAGCAGACGGTATGCGACTGAATAGAGCTGGAGTTTCTTCAGTCGGGCAGCATATGGCATATTTTTGAGCCCCTTTATCCTTTTGGTGAGGAACTTTTGGGGTCTTTCCAATTGATGCAGATGTCAGGTAAGATACATTCCGAATGGGGCATTGTACTCAATCATTGGTCTGATAAGTGAAGAGTACAGGGGAACAATGACCTCCCTTGATCTGGATGTGAATCCCTTCATAATCAGGTGGGCAATGTAGAAGGTCCTCCTAACCACTTTGGCAATGTGAGTGTCAAAAGAAAGGTTACTGTCAACTTGGGTCCCCAGGTCCCTGATAACCTCTTCTGTGCTTAATGGATTGCCACCTATGTGGTAACTTGGGGTTACCTTGTTTTTACCAAAGGGTATGACTATACATTTTTTGGCGTTTAGCTTAAGGCCATGGCTCTGGCACCAGTTATCCGTTTCTATGAGACCATTCTGAAGGATATCTGTGTCTGATGGATTTTCAACTATGGTGCCCAGTTTGCAGTCATCTGCAACTTTGTCAGCCACAATCCTCCTATGTTTGCTTGCACTTCTGAAAAGTAGATGCCGAACAAGAGGGGGCCCAGGACTGAGCCCTGTGGGACACCGCTTGTGACCGGCTTGGAGTCTGACATGGCACCAGCAACTCTAACCCTGTGGGTTCTGTCCTTGAGCCAGTTTGCAACCCATCTTGTGACATATGGGTTTACATTTAGGCTGGTGAGCTTTTCTATGATACCCGAGTGGGGTATTGTGTCGAAAGCTTTTGCAAGGTCAAGGTAGGCTGTGTGAACTGCCTTACCCTCATCAATGGCCTTGGTGACTGTTTCAAAAAAGTCGACCAAGTTCAAGAGGCATGATCTGCCCTTGACAAAGCCGAATTGGGTAGGATCCAATGTCTGTAGGTCCCCTATGTCTTTATTTATGAGTTCCATTATGATCCTCTCCATAGCTTTGCAGACCAGGCTTGTTAAGCTTATGGGGCCGTAATTACCAGGATCCGTAGAAGCACCACCTTTGTGGAGTGGGACCACAGTTGCTGTACGCCACTCTTTGGGTACGTATCCTGTGGTAAGGCTAAGATTAAACAGCAGCCTTATGTGTGGGTTTAGTTCCTCATTGAGTTCATGTAGCACACAGCCGGGGACACCATCCGGTCCCATTGATGCTGTGTTTTTAGCTTTAGAGAGAGCAGCTCTCACCTAGGCATTTGAGATGATTGGGAGGCTGCACTCTGCTGGGATAGATATTTCTCCTTTTGGGGGGGGGGGGGAGAAATTTTCACTGAACCTGTCTGCCAGTATGTTTGCAATGTCTGTTGGTTCAGTGATTTTTGGATCATTTTGGACTAATTCTGAGCATATCTGGGAGTTTCCACCCAGATTTCTAACATAGCTAAAGAAGGCCTTATGATTGTCTTTTGAGTCCTTGGCGATTTTTCTCTCAAAGTTGGCCTTGGATGATTTTATGAGTGATCGTAGTTTTTTACTAGTATTGATCAAAGATGTCTTCCCTTTTAGGGATTTTGCTCTATCTTGTAGTAGCTTTCTCCTCTTGTTGTAAAGTTTGTTTATGGCTGGGGTCCACCAGATCGGGCGCTTGCCTTTGGTGGAAAGGGTCTTGATTTTATTTGGGATTGCTTGATCCATGCAATCCTGGAGGTGCTCGTGGAAAGCATTTGTAAGGGATTCAGCAGAGTGGGTTGTGGTTTCCAATGGCTCAGGGGCCTTGAAGGATACCACACCAGTCTTAAGAAGTGTGAAGTTGGCTTTTGAGAAGTTCTTCACTGTGGTCTTTTTTGTTGGGGGTGGGGGCGGGATGTGGATCTCCAGTGAGATTAGTTTATGTTCTGATCTCACCAATGAGGGATATACTTCCGGTGTGGAGCATTTTGTCCCCATGTTTGTGATGATCAGGTCTAGTATATTTTCACCTCTTGTGGGAATGGTGACAAGTTGTTCCATAGCATTTGAGTTTATGAACTCCAGGAACCTTTGGGCTAGGGTATTGGGGCTTGAGTAATGTTCCCAGTCTATGTTTGGGTAGTTGAAGTCACCCAATATGATGGTTGATCTAACTTTTTGCCATCAGGCTAACAGGTTCATTCCTAATTTTATAATACTGATAAAAGGGACTCCCAACAGAATGGTACGTGTTATAAAAACTGTGCTATCAATTCTCTGTAGCTACTGTGTGCATTGCAAATGTAACCTGTGCATTTCTGCTTACATTGTGACTTTAATACTTCCTTCCAGAATTCTATCACTGAATGTCATTTCCTAAGAACTAAAGCTATTACATTTTATAGGTTCATAGATTCATAGGATGTTACTAGGCTAATGGCCCTTACAAGCCTAGCCATATTTATCCCAAGTTTCCCCAATTGTCTGTGGTTAGGTGAATGAAGCTTGCAGTGGTAAGGGTCTATGGTAGTTAATACGGACTTCCTCTGTCCAGAAGGGACATGGGTACCACCCCAGGATTGAATTTGCAGTCACCCATCCATTGATCTAGGTTGTGTTTGAAGAGAGTCAGAGAAGGGCTCTGTTTCATGTGACTTGGATACTTGTTCCAGAGAAGTGCCAATCTCTGGGAGATGCATCTATCTCTCCAGCATCACCTATTCATGTTAGAAGCTAGGTTAAGATCCCTAGAGCCAGTGACCTTCCTGAAGTTTGATTTACAAATGTGTAGCATTTCTATCAGGGCAAGATCAGAGACTGTCCTGTAATCCATGCATAGGATACCCCTTATCAACCTGTAGGAGACAGAATACAGTGACAGGGCTTTCAGTCTTTCCAGGTAAGACTTATTTTGTATACCCTGTAATTTCTTCATGAGAAACCTCTGGTCTCTCCAATTGTTGCAGGTGTCTGATGAGGTATATGCAAAAGGTAGCATTGTACTTAATTATTGGTCTGATGAGGGCCAAGTATAATGGAATTATAACATCCTTAGATCTAGGTGCAATGCCTTTACTTATAAGATATGCCACATAGAAGGATTTCCTTGCTACTGTGGATGCATGGTGGTCAAAGTTCAGACTGGAATCAACCTGAGTACCCAGATCACGTACCAGTGGGTCTACACTTAGGGGAGTGCTGTCTATAATGTAATTAGCAGGGATGTCAGCTTTCCCAAATGTAATAATAATAATGCTTTTTTTTGCATTTTGGTTTAATCCATGGCTTTGTCACCAATCATTTGTCTGCATTAACTCTGTCTGCAGTATACTAACATCATTGGGGGACTCAATGATTGCTCCCAGTTTGCAAATGGCAGCAAAACTGGTCAGCCACAGGCCATTCAAGTTTGCCTGGACTTCTGAAAAATAAATTCTGAACAGTAAGGGGCCCAGCACAGACGCCTGTGGTACACCACTGGTGACTGGTATTTTGTTACACGTGAAGTTATCCACATTGACTGTATGTGCCCTGCCAGTGAGCCAGTTGGCTACCCACCTGGTAACATAGGAGTTAATCCCATTTGGGAGAGTTTCTCTATAATACTTGAGTGGGGGATTATGTTAAATACCTCATTTAGGTCAAGACAGGAGGTATGCACTGTATCTCCTTCATCCAGGGCCTTGGTGACTTTCTTGAAGAAGTCAACCATGTTTAACAGACATGATCTACCTTTAACAAATCTGAAATTGATTGGGTACAGAGTTTAGAGATTACCTATGTCCTTGTTAATAAGGGCTCTCCCTTTTTAATTTCTCCAAATCATTTGGGTTTCTAATACCATGATGGGAATTTACCCCATTCCTAAGTCAAAGTAATATTAAAGTTCATGAAATTAGTATTGTTCCACTCTTTGATGTCAGACAAAAGTGGTCTTCCCATCACCTGCAATGTGCCCAGTAATGACTCCTTCTGTAATTTGTATGGAGTTACGTGTATTGGCAGCATATCTAAATATGATGGTAGACTCTTTTTTATAAGACCTGTTGCTCCTACTACTATTTGAACTATCTGGGTATCCTTCTTCCACATTGCTCTCATTTCTGTTTGCAGATACTGATATTTTTCTCTCTGTACGCAGGATGCTGTAGTCACTGGGTGTGGTGATTTCAATGATCAATGTTTTTCTTTCCTTGGACTACTATATCCGGTTTTCTAGTATCTATCTTTTGAACTGTTGGAAATGGATGATCACATGTGATGTAGACTTCATCATTTTCTATGATGCTTTGTGGCTCATGTTTCCTATGTTTTTCAGCCACTTCAGAACCATAATGTTTGCACAATCCCCAGTGCAACAGTCTCACCACATTATCATGCCTTTCAGTATATAGTCCTTCTGCCATTAATATGTCACAATCAGCAACGAGGTGTGTGACTGTTTCCAGTTCGGTTTTACAAAACCTACATTTGTCTGTTTCTCCTACATGTTCAATGGACTTTGTTAACCACCTTGTATGTAGACCACTATCTTGAGCCATCAATATTAACCTTTCATCTCTTGGTTTGAATTCACCACTCTTTAACCATTCCTGTGTTCATTCCTGATCAACATGAGGTTCTTCCAGATGTTTTCTACACTTGCAAATATATTTATGTGTTTTCCACATTTCTTGCCTTTTCATCTGGTCCTTCACCTTATATTCTTTCTTTTGTTTTTGTTTTTTTTTGGCACATTCAGTTGCTGCCTGATTTTTATCTACTTTTGGTTTGATTTCCATTCCTGCTTGATGGCAATATGCTTCTGCTAGGTTAAGCAGAGAAGTCATCTTAGATTTATTCTCCTCATGTTTCAAAACTTTCACTACATTTGGGTCTTGTGAGGTCAGCAGATATGTGTGAAGTCCTGCAATTGCAGATCTGTACATGTAATCAATTTTCAGGAGGCCCATCCCTCCGTCAGAGTGGAGAATATACAATCTTTGTATGCACTGATTTTTATAGATCGTTTGGTGAGCGTGAAGTATCCTTCTTGTTTTAATATCTAATTTATCCGATGTTTTGGGGCCAATCAATCACTCCAAAACTGTAAGTTAGGACAGGAAGAACCAATTGGTTTATAGCTTGGATTTTATTCCTAGACGTCAATTCTGTTTTCAGGATTAATTTTAGTCTTCTGAAGTATTCCTTACTAAGTTTTATTCGCATTTGTTCATGTTTTTTTGCTGATCCTTCATCAGTTATACACTCTGTCTTGTTCAATTATTTTATAGCACATTCTTGTCTCAAACTAATGTTTTCTTGGTGCTGCAGTTTTCCTGCTTTAAAGGTTGCTTTTGCACATTTATCAAGACCAAATGACATTTTAATATAATCTGAAGAAGTTTTAACAACCTTCAGCTGTTCTTTCAGTTCCTCATCTGATGAGCTATACAGTTTTAAATGATCGACAAACAGAAGATGAGAAGTCTTTAGACTTTGTTGTTTTCTAGGAGCCAAATTGTAGCCATGGCCTAAGCTGTTAAGTAGACAGCTTAATGGGTTAAGGGCAAGGCAGAATAGCAATGGTGACAGCGAGTCACCCTGGAATATCCCCCTTTGAAATTTTATCCCTGGGATAGTAATTTGGTTTAATTGCAAAGTGGTCTGCCATTGTTTCATGGTCACTGTCATAAATGTGGGATACCATAAGATCCTTTTTTGTAGTCAATCCATACCATACTTAGATTCTTCCCCTTTTTACAGTTCTCCACTATGACTTTATTTAATATCAAATGATCTTTTGTTCCATATGACTTTATTTTATTGCCCTTTTGTTCTACTGCCATAATTGAATTTTCTTCTAAATGACTATAAACTCTGTCAACATCACTTCCCGTGTATAGTTTATACGTTGTCGGAAGGCAAGTTATTGGTCTATAATTTTTGGGTAGCTTGCAGGTTCACTCTTAAGCAGGAACATTGTTTTACCTGTTGTTAGCCAGACTGGTGTCTGTTCAGGGTGTGCATATTAATAGTTCTTACTCATGGCTAGGTCTTCATGCAAAGATGTTAATACTTTTAACCAACAGTTGGGCAGTACATCTGGGCCTGGGGTTTTCCAGTTAGAGGCTTTTCTTAACTTTGTTTCAATCTCTGTGGGTGTTGCTTCATCTCATTTCATATCCTGTACCTTTAAACTTCTACTTCTTTCTTTTACCTCTTTTATCCAATTAGCATCTCTGCTGTATTCCACAGGAACTTCATAGATACTTCTCCAAAATGCATCTATTTCTTCTTTTTTTGGTGGTCTTTCAATTCCTTTGACCTTGTTTCCCAATTCTCTGTAAAACTTTTTTGAATCATCACTAAATTGCTTACTCTGTACTTTTCCTTTATATTTATCTGTGTATTTTCTAAGTTTTTCTGCCTATGCTGAAATCTTTAATTTGTTATTTGCGATAGTGCATGATAGATCCTGGTCTGTTCTAATACTGTGCACTGCTTTTACCACATATATCTTTCTTAGTATTTTTGTTAATCTGTTCACTCTTCTATAGTCTTCTAACAATGACACGTTTTGTCTTAATTGCATTAGATTTTTGTTTTACAAACTATCAGATCCAACAACTCAGCCGGTGACTCCCTGATGTTCATCGTGTTACCCTGCTGCAGTCATCACACTAGGGTTATCCTGCCGTCAGGCGGTCCCGCAGTCGGCCAGAATTCCAAAGTCTTGGTCTGGCCTCGGTTGCTGTCACTTCTTCCCTGACGTCAGAGCACCAGGGGTATATCAGAGGCATCCAATGCCATTTTCTTCAGTCTTACTTGCCGCGCGGTGCCCGAAGCAGAAGCAATTCGCAAGTGCCGGTCGGCCGACACCTGAGATTTTCGAACCGAGTTTCAGTCCAAAGTCTTCAAAGCTAAGTACCCCATTGGGGAACCTTTTCTTGCCTCAGTCCAATGTCAGAAAAAGTTAACAATTGCCTTTCTTGTGGGAAGCAAATACCTCATAAGGACTTTCATTCTTTTTGTATACCTTGCCTAGGCCCAGACCACGACGTCACTGGTTGTCGGTTTTGTGCTAGGTTCAATAAGCAAACTATAAAGCGTCGCTTTGATTTCTCACGACACTACTTCGGTAGAAAATTTAATTACTCTATGCCGTTGGAACAACTGACTACCGGCGTGCATAAAAAATGCAAGGATAGGGACAGGCAGCCTAGATCCAAGCTGGACTCCGAGGCCTTGGCTGGCCCGGTCGCCGGTTCTCCGGTTTTCAGTGAGGCGCCTACGCAGCCCCTGGCTACCGCTGAATTGGATCCCCAGGATGTATCAGATCCCCCAGCAGATATTTCTGGGACTCCAGAGCACTAGACAGGTGGGGGAAGAAGGTTTACACCTCTACTACTCTAGCTATGAGAGCATTAAATTGTCAATTTCACATGCTTAAATACCAGCAATTCCTTATGTCTCAAATAAAACAAAAGATGGGCACACTCCCTCGACAGTCTGAACTCAAGGAAATGCAAGATCTGTTGCATGCAGCTGAACAGGTGGGCAAACATACTTTACAATGTGGTTTTGATGCCTTGGAAGCTTCCTCCAGAGCAGCTGTTACTGGTTCTGTGATACGTAGGCTTGCTTGGTTAAAGGAACAATCTCTGCCTGATCATATTAAAGCAAAGTTACTGGATGTGCCCCTACAGCAGGATGTTTTATTTGGGGTTAAAGCAGAGGAGGTTTTAAAGAAAATGGAGGATAAGGCAAAATCTATGCAGACGGTCAAAGATTTCTTACAGGTACAGCCCCCACGCTTCAGCAGAAATTGGCCAACAAAAAAATGGTCCTTTCCTGCTTCTGACAGGCCACAGAGGGGTAAATACAGGCACCCAAGGGGTAGAGGACAAGCACAAATCCCTTACAAACCTCGCCAATGGGGCACTTCAACACAGAAGGTAGGAGAAGACAGGTCCCAAACCACTAGAAGGCAAACACAATGACTTAAACATCAAACTGCTCAGCAAAACCCTCTTGGCAGCTCCCTTGGGAGGAAAATTAACACTTTTTGCAGACAACTGGCGCATCATCACAAAGGACAAATTGGTCCTAGACATTATCTCACACGGATACAAATTCCATTTCCACCCCTTGCCAAGGATAAAAGGAATGCCAAACCTGCCACAAAATCAATGGGCAGAGGCACAAAAACAAATTACAGCTCTCATGGACATGAAAGTCATCCAACTGGTACCTACACAGGAGCAAGGCCAAGGATTTTACTCAAGGCTCTTTCTAGTCCCAAGAAAGGACAATGCTTGGAGACCCATTCTGGACCTTTCAATTTTAAACACTTTCTTGCAAGTACCCAAATTCAAGATGCTAACACTACAGCAGCTTCTTCCCATGTTGGGCAAGAAAGCTTGGCTAGTAACGTTGGACCTCAAGGAGGCATACCTGCATGTCCCTATCAGACAAAATTGCAGAAGATACCTCCGTTTCATTGCAGGTTCAACCCATTACCAATTCTCTGCACTGCCCTTTGGCTTATCTACTGTGCCCAGGGTCTTCACAAAATGCCTGGCACCAGTAACTGCATACTGCAGACAGAGGGAATTCAAATATACCCATACCTGGATGACTGTCTCATACAAGCAGAAAGCAAGGACATTCTCTTACAACACCTGGCTTTTGTAAGACATCTTCTAAGTTGCCTAGGGTACACAGTAAACAAACAGAAATCAAAACTAGTGCCCTCACAAACTATGACATTCCTGGGTGCCAGCTTGAATACAACGGCCCAGATGGCTTATCTGACACCAGACAAACAACTACAATTAACTCACCACTTCAGAACAATGGCAACAAAGACCCAACTCCCTGCAAGAAAAATTCTGCAGGCCTTGGGCTTCATGGCATCTTGCATACTACTAATACCACTTGCAAAACTGCATATGAGGAAATTACAATGGTACCTAAAAAGCGTATGGACTCAACACAGTCACAGCTTGGAAACAATGATAACTCTTATTCCCTGCCTTCAACGGGAATTTCTATGGTGGTCACAAGCTTGTCACCTCAACAAGGGTCAGCCTTTCACCCTACCCCCAGCCAGGCAAACTATGACAACAGATGCATCGGACTATGCCTGGGGGCATTATGTTCAAGGCTTATGGACAGCAGATCAAAGGAATCTGCACATCAATCAAAAATAAATGCTAGCTGTACAAAATGCTCTGACAGCCTTCAAGGACCTCTTGCATCCAGGACAGCTTATCATAAGGACAGACAACACCACAGTAACGTGGTACATAAACAAACAAGGGGGCACACACTCCTACCCTCTATGCAGGCAAGCAATGACCTTGTGGAACACAGCACTGGCTTACCAAGTTCAATTACAAGCTCAATTCCTGCCAGGAAAAAAGAACATATTGGCAGACGACCTAGGCAGAAACATCATGGATCCCCACAAATGGAAACTGGATCCACAAGTATTCGCAATGATAACTCAAAAGTGGGGGCTCCCAGACATAGACCTGTTTGCCAGCCCTCAAAACTATCAGCTAACAAGGTTTCGCACAAGGACCTTTTACCAACAAGCTTGGAAAGTGGACGCACTCTCATTCAGTTGGAAAATGCTAACAGTATATGCCTTTCCTCCACTACCCCTTCTCACAAAGATGCTACTGAAAGTCAGGATGGAGAGACCCCGAATGATACTCATTGCTCCAGACTGGCCACGCCAGCACTGGTACCCACTATTAAGGAATATGGCCCATGGCCCACCATGGATTCTACCACAAATTACCCACCTGCTCACACAACAAAACAATCAGATTCTACACAGCCATCTCAAAACCCTAAACTTGGCTGCATGGCAAATTACCTAGGCAACCAGCCAGCTCCTCTCTCACAAGCTGTTATGGAAGTTATTCTGGAGGCCAGGAGGCCCAGCACCAGGAAAGCCTACTCAGACAAATGGAAAAGGTTTTGCGCTTGGAACCAAGCTAAAGGCCAAAATACCCTTCAGCCTGACATACCTCAGATTCTGCAATATCTAACTGAGATGTTACACGAAGGGCTTTCTTTTTCATCTATTAAAATCCATGCCTCAGCTATTTCTGCTCACTACAACACGGATCCTACCTTATTTTCACATCCACTCTTAAGGCAGTTTCTCAGAGGGGCCAAGAACATTAGGCCTCCCAGGAGAGCACCAACACCTACTTGGGACCTCAAGTTTGTTCTGGAAAAACTCACCCTACCGCCTTTTGAACCAGCTTTCTCAGCTGACCTAAAGTTTATATCATGGAAGACTGCCCTGCTGCTAGCAATCACTTCAGCTAGAAGAGTTTCAGAGCTTCAGGCACTACTGGCAGTAGAGCCTTTCCTAATTTTTCATCAAGACAGGGTTTCTCTACGAACTAACCCCTCCTTTATGCCTAAGGTGGTATCCAGTGTGGCCCTAAATCAAACCATCCATTTACCCACCTTCTTTCCAAATCCACATAACAAAGGAGAAAGACTCCTGCATTCCTTGGACATTCACAGACAGCTACGTTACTACTTGGATAAAACTAAGGTTTTCAGAAAATCTGACCAGCTTCTTGTATCCTATGCTACAGCATCACAAGGAAAGGCTATCTCAAAACAAACCATTTCCAAATGGATAGGACATTGCATACATGTTTGCTACACCCACCATGGAAAACCAGTTCCTGCTACCATAAGGCCCCACTCTACCAGGGCAGCAGCTACATCTACAGCCTTCCTCAGGGGGGTACCAATCAAGGATATTCTGGAAGCTGCAACTTGGAGTTCTGTACACACCTTCACCAAACATTATCACTTACCACTTTACTCTAAGACCAGGGCGGGCTTCGCCACTGCAGTTTTGCAGGGCCTTCTAGCCCCCTCTAACCCTGTTTGACTCCTCCGCCCATTCTTAGCTTTGGGATTCTACCCAAGTGTGATGACTGCAGCAGGGTAACACGATGAACATAGTACAGTTTTGTACCTACCATAAATGTAGATGTTCGAGTGTATACCCTGCTGCAGTCCAGGTTGCCCTGCCTCCATCCCCTCTAAAACTAGCTGAACTTATCTCTATTCTATACAACCTCAGTGGTGTATTTGCTTGTGCCTAAGGGTTTTTGTTTTACTTTTTTTCAAGATGGCTATATATATGCATATATTTTTGCCTACCTATTAGGGGCATCTGACATCTGGGGCAAGAAAAACTGAAGAAAATGGTGTCAGATGCCTCTGATATACCCCTGGCGCTCTGACGTCAGGGAAGAAGCGACAGCAACCGACGCCGGACCAAGACTTTGGAATTCTGGCCGACTGCGGGACCGCCTGACGGCAGGCTAACCCAAGTGTGATGACTGCAGCAGGGTATACACTCGAACATCTACATTTATGGTAGGTACAAAACTGTACTTTCTCCAGCTCTGTTGGCAAAACTTGGAACTCACTACCTGCTAACATTACCCTAGATACTACCCTATCTCAATTCAAGAAAAGTCTCAAGCAGTATTTCAAGTCTCAGGAGTTATGTCCTTGCTCCAAGCCTGACTAAATATTTAGTTTTATTTGCGTACCAATACTGTTTTTTAACTGGAACTCATTTGTGTTTTAATTGTTAAGCCATATTATAAGTTTGTGAGATTATACTCCTCAACAGAGTCTGTAAATTGTGTTTAATTTGTACTATGTTAAGTTTGCTTGTGTAACAACCTTTGGAGCTTTTCTCTCCGGGCCTCCACTGAAAATGGACATGTGTCCAGTCGGACTATCCTGGTCAACAAATGTAAAATAAAAATAAATATTTTTCTCTGTTTGATATTTCCAGGATGTTATTCGATTTCTCCCCTTCCTTTGCCTCACTACCCTGTGCTCTTGTGGTAGAACTTTATCAGTTATTAATTTAGCTGCACATTAACATATCCTGTTTACTTCTGTTATATCGCATGGATCTCTATAAACAGTCTTAATTACTGTGTTCATTTGTTTTATCAGACTTCTGACCTTTGGGGCTTTATTGAATTTCTGCAGTCTATTTCTTTCATTGATTTTAATATACCAATCTATGTCTATTAAGTCGTGCAACTCTTCCCTTAGTTCATTTTCTTCCAGACTGAGGGCACATCCTTTGTTTTCCACTTCCAGTGGGCATTCCATCGAAAGTTCTATATAGCATCTTCCTGTGGGACATTCTCTTCAATTTCATCCTGTGCCATCCGTTGCACTGTCATATGGGAACTCACTGGCCTATCACTCCTCAACATTGACTGCATCAGAGTTTCTACAGTCTCCTGTTCCTTACCTTGCTGTCTAGCTTTAAGTGAACATTTATACTGGTTTCCTGTGGAGGGCTCCAGTATATCTTCATGTGGCACCTGACCAGTTGCTTCCTGTTCCACTGGTTTCCCCTTAGTTTGGATATCCATTGCTCTATCATGTTGTGGTGCTTTTAGATTTTCTGCACTGAATCCTTCACTTCGCAGGTACTCTGTAGCCTCAGTTTCTTTTTCTATAACTTCCTCGATTACTAATCTCCTTTTCTACTTTTCCTCTGTCTTCCTATTTTTTGTATTGTAAAGTTTTCCATGTCGGATTCCTTTGTCTGCATTTCTCTTCAAATATCTTTGGTGCTGCTCTTTTTGTACTGGTTACTTTTGCTTTCTCCTTTGCATAAATATTATACCATATTACATCTCTTTTTCTTTCTTATGTCCATATTTCTTCTTCAGATGTCTCTTAATCTTCCTGCTTCTCCTTACTTTGGAGACTCACTCCATCATGCTGTGATGTAGTCTGTGTTAGACTTTCTACATTAAATCCTTCAGTTGTTAGATAAAAAACAGAAAATAGATTATAACCTCTCAGTAGGTGAGGTAAATGCCTTAAAAAATTTGAAAGCATTGTGTGATAGGATGAGATTTATGAAAAGTGATAAGGGCAATAATATTGTGGTTATGACAACAGAATCCTATAAGGAAGGGGTTTTGAAACTTCTGAATAATACAGAAGAATATGAAGTAATATCACTTTTCGAGATACATAAACGACAAGGGGCTATACATTCATATTTATATGAAGCCCTCATGGAGGGTGACATCAGTGGTGAATTGTATGATTTCTGTGTTATTGAACATCCACGTATAGGGATCTTCTTTGGAATTCCCAAATCTCACAAATCTTTAGTAAATCCCCCTTTTAGACCCATTGTATCTTCGTCTCATTCCATCACTGAAGGTTTAGCTCTTGTTATTGATGCATTACTTGGTCCTACTATTCAACAAGAAATGTCTTTTTTAAAGGATTCTTGGCATTTTTTAGCAAAATTAAATACATTTCTGACAACATTTTGTTTTGATCCCGCATTACATGTGATGGTTACAGCAGATGTAGTATCATTGTATTCCTGTATACCTCATGATTTAGGAATAGAAGCAGTGAATAATTTCTTGTTGAAATATTACAATGGGTTTTCTCAAAGAACAGTTTCCTTAATATGTAGGTTCCTAGAGATCATTTTAGAAAACAATTTTTTTGTATTTGAACAGACTTATTATAGGCAAAAGAAAGGAGCAGCTATGGGTTCTTCAGCTGCTCCTGCATATGCCAATGTAGTTATGGCAATGTGGGAGCGTGATTTCATGCCTTTTTTAGTTAATAAGTATCATATCATGTTCCATTGCCGTTTTATTGATGATCTGTTTTTTATTTTGGACCGTAAGGATCTGGATTTAGATTTGTTCCTTAGAGATATGAATTCTTTTTCAACATTTATCAAATTTGTTATTGGTGGTAATGGCATCAATATAGATTTTTTGGATGACAATTTAATGTGGGACAATGAAGAGATGAGGTTACATAGTTTAATTCACAGAAAACAAACCTTTAATAATGGGTACCTTCATTATAGAAGTGGACATCCAAAACATGTAATTTCTAATATTCCGAAAGGTCAGTTCATTAGAGCTAGTCGCATGACGTCAAAAAATTCTGATGCCTTAAATGAATTTGATTTTATTATTTCCCTATTTTTAGATAGGGGTTTTCCACTGGTTGAACTTACGGATATTGCCACGGATGTTTTCCGTAGACGTACCACAGATTTTGCACCAATATTGTGTTTAACGATTGATAACATCAACACAAAGCCAGTTAAGGCTAGCGGCAAATTGACCAGTGGTATGGTTTGCACCTTGGGAATGAATTCCGACATCAAGCATATCAAAAATATTTTAACTAAAAATTGGAGAGTCATTAGAGGGAACTCTGATATGTATAGCATTTTGGGTGACAAACCATTGTTTGTTCAGAGGAATGATAGCAATTTAAAAAGAATTCTAACACAATGTAGGGAGTCTAAAAGTAATATCATAACAGTTAAGAAAGGGATGCACTGTTGCAATGTTTGCAACATGTGTAGGTATATTTCTGTTGGACCCTACATTTCCGTTACAACTTCTGATAGAGTTTTTTCAGTACCTGGTTATGTGAATTGTCGTACTTCTGGCATAGTATACATAGCATTGTGTTCTTCATGTACTGCATTTTATGTAGGAATGTCGACAAGGGAGCTTAGAACTTGCATTAGGGAGCATTTGTATTGTATCAAAATGAAAGATGATAAAAATGCACTTTTTAAACACAGTATAATGTGTAAGAATTTTAATAAATTTTTATTTTCTATTTTAGAAGTGTGCCATAGGGATATGAGGGAGGGGGACTTTAAAAACTTTTTGTTGCAGAGGGAAACCCAGTGGCAAATTAAATTAAAATCAGATCACCCTCCCGGACTTAACGAGTCCATTAATGTAAAATGTTTTTTGAAGCATCAAAAGTTGAAAGTGGACAAAAGTAATGATTTTATTTGCTTACATATTACATGAAGTAATATTGGAAAGTGTTTTTTACATATATATATTTTTTATTAATAATTATTTATAGATATTTTTGAATGTATAAGTCATTAATTGTTTAATTAATTAATTAGTATCAACGGGTAATTAGAGGTGTTGTATTTAAGGCTTCATTTTGTATGTTTTTCTTCATTCTGATGAAGTCTACGGACGAAAGCGGAAAATAAAATTGTGTTACTCTATTGTTGGTGTCTTTCTGCAGCTGCTGCCGGCTTTGTATTTTCCAAATCCTTCACTTTGCAGACACGCCATAACTTCAGCTTCTATTTATTTAACTTCTGCTTTACTAATTTTCTTTTCCACATTCCATCCTTGTGATATTATTTTTTTATTGTGAAATTTTCCATATCTGGATGCCTTTGCCTGTATTTCTCTTTGAATATCTTTGTGGCTGCCTTCTCTATAGTAATTAACTTGGCTTTCTTCTTTGCATAAATATTGCACCATATCAAATCTCTCTTTCTTTCCCGTGTCCATATTTCATTTTTTATACTTTTCAAAAATGTCTAGGTTTTGTTGTTTACATTTTTGCATTTCCTCATATGCTTCTTTTTCCAAATAGATTAAAGTATCTTGATCTATATACTATTTTTCAAAAATCTGTTGTATTAATGAACGCAAATTTTTATTTGATGCTTCTGACAGTTTTTCCTGAGAAAGTATTTTTTTTTACACTAATTTATCTCTGTCTGGAAATTCTGGCCTTTTTGCATAATAGTAACAATACATAATTTCTTTCTTATCCTCAATAGTCCACTCTGTTGTCTTTATGGCTCTTCTTTGGCTTATCAGTTTTTGTGGTTTTTGTGGACTGCTACTTCATTTTACAACAGGGGGGCATCCTCCCCCTGGGCAAGGCCTGGCCCCATTGTAGGAATGTTTTCAGATTTTGTGGATTCTACACTGTCATTTTTTCCAGTCCTGGCACCAGTGGGCCTACCAGGATTGGTCACTTTTTATCCTGAGACTTATGCACCAAGCTACCTTTTTTTTTGTTTTTGATTTACTTCTGTCCATGATATATGCTATATAATACAGTCTATATATCAGTGTCACCTTGGTGAAATTTTGTGAAAAACAGGGTCCACCTCATGAAGGTACTCACCAAGACTTGACGATGAATTCAATTTTAGCACTACTACTCTCCTTTGCTTGCTGATTTTTCATCTCTCCATTAGGACCCCTAGGTCCATAATGATTCTTTCCATGGCCTTGCAGATGAGGCTAATCAAGCTTATGGCCCTATAATTTCCAGGGTCGGTTGATGGCCCCCCCTTTGGGCACAGGGATTACTGTTGCTGTCCTCTCTCTATTCTGCCAGAACATAGCCAGTTCTCAAGTTGTGGTTAAACAGGAATCCAAGTGGATTTGCTAAATCATTTTTTAAGTTGTTTAAAAGGCAACCTGGGATGTTGTCTGCTCCCACTGATCACGTGTTTTTGGCCTTACAGAGCACCAAGATGATCTGATCTCTTAAGGTAATAGGCTGAGGAATGGTGGCAAGTATACTTTGGGGGATGACTGGAGGGAACAGGTGGAGTGAAATTTTCTCCAAATCTGTCAGCTAGAAAGTTGGCTATTACCTCCAGTTGAGTACGAGTGGTGCCATCCACAACCAGTTCAGTGCATAACTGGGTATTTATTCCCTTTTAAATTTTGGATGTAGTTAAAGAACGCCTTGTGATTATCCTTAGCTAGGGAGGCTATTTTTCCTTCATAATTAGCTTTGGATGACTTGACAAGATCTCTAATTTGTTTGTTTAAGCTAGAGAGGCTTTTCTTCCCCTGCTGAGCTACTCCTCTCTTGTTCTTGGACATTAATTTCTTTATCTTGCCATATAGCCTGTTTATACTAGGGGTCCACCAAGGTGTTTTTTTTTTTTTTTTTTTTGGCAAGACCTGGTTTTAGTCCAGTCAGGTACAGCCAATTCTGTACAACTGATTAAGTGGTTATACAGGGCATTGGTGTACACCTCTGCATAGGAGCCCATGTTACCTACTTTCAAGGGGGCTTTGAAACTTCTTATACCATTGTTTAGTAGGAAGTAATTTGTCTTAGAAAAATTCTTTAGCATTTCTGTGCATGATGGGGTATCTAGTCTTATAATTACATCAAATTAAACTGATTTATGGTCCAATCCTACCAGGGAGGACATCACATGGGGGGGGGTGAAGTGCTCCCCCATGTTAGTGAGTACTATGTCCAGGACATATGAGCCTCTTCTGGGAGTGCTGACTAGCTATTCCAGAACATTAGGGTTGACAAAGTCCAAGAACCTCACAGCCAGCATGTTTGTGGTTGTGTATGTTTCCTAGTCGATGGTAGGATGATTAAAATCACCCATGAGTCAGGTGTTGGGCTGTATGGAAAGTGACTCCAGTAAGTTCAGGTATGAGGTATACTTTTTCTGTTTCATGGTGGGGGACCTATAGCTAGCTATGATGTGGTAGGAGGCTTTGCCTATAGTTAATTAGACATGGAGTAGCTCAAGAGAGTCATACTGTTTGACCAGTCTCGAGGTTTACTTATCCTTAATGAAGATGGCTACACCTCCTCCTTTGGTTCTGTCATGCTCAGTTTGCGGTCTGAATGTAAGGAAGAAATTGTAGCCCTGCATGGCCAGGGTGCTTTCCATCCCTTTGAAATGCATGAACAACTTAAAACAAATAGTATGAAATCCATCTAAGAACCACAATATCTCAGATATTATACAAACCTAGGACATTTCTATACTTCTTCCATGGTTGTACCATCTGTAATTAATACAGGTCTTGATAACATCATCTTTAACCTAAGGATAAAATCAAAGTCAGTCATAAGTAAAGCATCATTCTTAGACCTTAACGGAGGAGACAATGAAGCAATAAAATGTATACTTTCAAAATTAGACATTGGCATCATCCTGAATGACCCAAATAAGTCTGCTCAGGATACTACCAAAATGTATTTACATTTGTTAAGCAAGGTAGAAAACCTGATCCATCAGGACCTATTTCAGGTCAGCCTAAGAAAATAAAGAGCAAAATAACAGTAACACTATAAAATCACAGACAGTGAATGCAGTATTCAAGCAGAGTAACAGTAAAGTAGAATCGGGGCTATACAGTGTAGCCTCTGGTAAAACACAATACAATACTAATAACATAAATAAAAAAGAGTATTGCAGGCTGGTAAGTGATTGGTTACTTGACAGGTTGTAGGTGGGGGAGGGACAAGTTTTAGTTTAACAGGTGGATTGTCTGTGTATGAATATTGAAAGGGGAATAATTATTTTGTTAGCATTGAAAAACTACTACAGTTTTAGTTCTTAAGATCGACTACATTAGGATTTTCTTGATTTGCTACGGGTTATTTTATTACCTGATGTTTTAAGCAATTGGAAGTGGGCACATTTTGAAGATTAGTTTTAAAATTAAGCCTGAACTTGGGGTAAGACTTCTGATCTCTTTTGTGTACTGGGATGGGCTCCCATACTTTGGGTTCTAAACCTGAAAAGCTGTGCTTACTATTGCTGTTTGTGGTATGTGAGTTTATTGTACAGGGAACATCTGTGGTTGGCTGCTTAGGAAACAGATCCTTTTTGTAACAGGTAGTTTTCTAACTGGATATGTGAAGAATGAGTTTGAATTCAAGAGTCTGAAGAGTAGGGACTCAAATGGTAATTCAAACCTTTGTGGGATTAGCAAAAATGGTGTCCGCCTCATGGGAAAAGAATGATGGAGAAGTGTTTTTTGGGGAGGGGGGTTTTGCAGTAACTTTGTTTTTAGAGGTGTTGGCAGCGATGGATGTCTAGTCTGCATTCTAACTGTGACTGCTGAATTTCTTTTCCTGTTTCTAGCAGATGGGATGAGGAGGTGAGAGATTTAAAAGGACCAGAATAGTAGTTATTGAATGGTACACATTATGTTACTGTTTTGCAATATATTGGAATATTAGTTTTTGTTCTAGCCATATGCTAATTATGTAAAGTCTTGCGTAATTTCTAGGGTTCTTTTATGTTGTTTTGGTCAAGGATGGTTCAGCTGTATGGAGTGTGGGACAGCTCTGATGCTCTAACATAGAACCTGGATGTGCACTGACAACTCAGTTACTATACTACTCAAACCAGAAAGATAACATAATCTGACCACCACTTCATCTACTTCAGTTAAGTGAAGCAAGCCAGGTCAGTATCCAAACTTTCTGTAAATGGCTAGCTAATTGCATGACCTTCTGTCATAAATATGATAGGAAAGACCTTGACTAACAGGTTAGAGTTCCCACCATAGTGGCAACCACCATCACCATATCCCTATTTCAGGAATTCCCAGGCTCAATGCATATTTCAGACTCCCACTTGTACTCTAGTGCACATCTTCTCAAAGCATTGCAAAGCAGACATTCTGTCAAGGAGTGTCTGCTGTGCTAAAAGACATTGTGTAGTCCTCCACCCAAATGTTCATGTATGCCTTTTGTAGGTTAGCTTAGATAATGGATTACTGATGCCCTTTCATTTTATCTCCCATCCCTTCATTGGGCATTTCTGATGTCCCTCATTGCCACATATGGTTTGGGGGATACAAACTCATTTATCAGGGAACCTCTGCTCTACAATTGAAGATGGAGAAAGTTACATTCCTCTTTACAAGTGAGTTCCCTGCTGACAACTTTGGTGTGGAATGTAACTTAGTTGGAACTCTAAGGAACATCTGATTGCTCTTAATGTCTGACCAAATGGCTGATTCCTGCCTGTAGCTAAATTAATCATTTTATGGAAGCAGTGCCACAATTATTCCGTTATTCAAACATCTATGGCTTTGTGGCATATGGAGTAATCGGAGGTTTACTTTATAAACCTTTTGGACTAAAATTTGCTATATTTTTCTGGACTGCAACTGCGACAATTAGGCATTACTGTGTGTATATGGACTAATATGGAACTTTGGACAATTACAACAGGTACCTATGGTGTACTGTTTTCCATGTTTCACATGTAGGAATTCTGGTTATAATTTGCATTGTTTTATAGCGATAATATGATTGGAGACTTCTGTGGCATATGAACCACTAAGGTTTTTTGGGACAGTTTATTAAGATATTAATGGGGAATTATTTTGTGTATAATATATCTTTTTGCGAGTCACGGTTATTTGATAGGGTTGATTTACTCGCACATTTGTGGAGTTCCATACCAGTGCATTGCATAAAGATTGGATGCTTTTTTGATACTATTTATTGTTTAAACTTTAGACATCATTGTCTAAACCGAATAATGTCTGTCCTCTTATAACATTTAACATACAAGGTTTTGCGCAGTGGTTTATATTGAATATAAAAGACTAGGTGGACATTTATTTAAATACCAAATGATTCAAGGTCCCTAATTATTAAGAAATCCATGCTTTATAGGGGGACAGTATTTGCATTTGTATATTGTGTTCCTTTTGGAGCAAAATACCTGCTCTCTTTTTTAGATGGCATTGTATTGTTCAACCTTTTTTAACATATTGTTTTCCTTTCTGTGCGATGCATTATTCACTATATTGTTGTTGAAAATTATTTCTAACAAGGAGAACACTATATAAATATAGCAATAACCATCTGGGTGCCTTTCTCTTAAATAATTGTTTGACATATTTCGGGAGCTAAAAACTGACATATAATAGTTAATAATTGGTTGAGCACCCTAGTCATCCAAATGGATTTGATAGCCTGAGGTATGATATGAATGATTTTTTTGTTTGGACCTATATATATATATATATATATATATATATATATATATATATATATATATATATATATATATATATATATATATATATATATATATATATATATATATATATATCCCGTAAGAGATACCTACCATGGATTTAGTCACTTTACTGCAGGGTTTATCTGAAGATAAAAAATTACCTTCAAGCGTTTGGGGTTCAAGATAAAGGTGGTATCATTACTGGGGAACCTAGGGATCCAAATGATCTATTTAAGAATTTTTTTATAAAACTGACTAAAAGTATGACTAATTTACGTAGCTCAGTCTGGCAACTTAAACTATTTAAGGCCTATCTGGCTAAAAATATAACTCCAAGGGGCTTGAGACTTCGGTCACAACCATATGTCAGTAATCCGGATTGGTCACAACCATATGTCAGTAATCCGGATTGGTCACAACCATATGTCAGTAATCCGGATTGGACACAACCATATGTCAGTAATCCGGATTGGTCACAACCATATGTCAGTAATCCGGATGATAGGCTATATGAGGAATGGGCACAAGCACAGCAAGAAGAACCATGTCATTGGTTAAAATACTGTCCTCCTTTTATGAACGGTCAATTCAGACCAACATCATAGAAACCCAAAGTATTTGTGAGGAAATCAAGACATATGAGGGTCAGACACTATACCAAGAATGTCTTCATAAACTCTCCAAAGATTTATTAGTAACAGAGAAAAATTTAAGGAGTAAGAAACTACACAAGTTTCACAGGGATTTTACAGACTATGAACAAGGTAAACCTTTTGGTATCAAAAAGAATGTTACTTTTTCTGATGGGGATTACAGGGGGATTAGACCCAGAAGGAAGAGACCCAGATCTGTTTTAAAGAAATCCAAAAATGATTACAGCAGCACTTTAGGGGAGGAATCCTCTGTTACTGAAACTGAGCATGGGCTCACTCATGGGTCCCCAGCCCATAAGAAACAGAAAAATGTTGACCACCCTTTAGGCCTAGGAAACATAGGGGTGGGAGAAAACATTGCAGACGTGGAGAATTTGGAAACATTATTACAAATGATAATTCCCAAATAGCAGAATGCTCAAATGTACTCGACATTTCCTCTGTAACATTATCTGAAACTGCTGTTAAACTACTTAACAAGGGATTAACATATGTTCCTGTTTTTTATGTCCATGAAGACAGTATTGTGAAAGATGTTTTGTCATTTTGTCGACTGTTAAATTTAAAACTATATTTTGGTCGCCAGGATGACTCTCAAATATCTACTGATTTTCATTTCAAAAAATCTACTTTTCAGCCCTCGATGGATAAATATGTCTCCATATTTCAACAATCAGTTCTCAAAGATCTACATTTTCATGGTAATGAATCTCGGATGCTGTGTCACAACTTGTCTGGAGCGGAACAACAAGCCCTTAGGAAATTAAAAAAATAATCATAATGTAGTCATTATTCCTGCTGACAAAGGAGGAGCAGTTGTAGTTATGCACATGGATTATTACTTATCAGAGGCCCATAGACAACTCCAGAATGGCATACATTATATGCCAATGCCTCTAGACCCAACCAGATGATTCAAAAAGGAGATTGATTCCTTTTTTAAGCTGGCAGCTGAGGAGAGTATTATTAGTACGTCAGTTCTAAATCACCTTACAGTTGAAGATCCCCAGAAACAGATACTCTATTTGTTACCTAAAATCCATAAGAATTTGCAGAAACCACCTGGAAGACCAATAGTATCTGGTATGGGCTCGCTTACGGAACCCGGTTCCCTATTAGAAGACCGAAGATGCATTCTTTTGAATGCATCTTGGTCGAACTTAAAAGCCTGAAACAGCAAAATATCGAAGCAGTTTCTAAGCAAATTCTTTTCCAGGGAAAGAATTTGCTTGGCTGCTTCGTTACTTTGCCGTTTTCAGCACTGTAGTGCGGTCTCGGAGTTGGTATATTTAAGTAGGGGGGTTGTGGGGGGGAGAAGGCCCCCACTTAATGTAATGTTTAAAGTATTTTTTTTGTTTTTGGTTGTTGGAACAGCGATTTTTTTCTCCTAGGAAAACAATCGCTGTTCTGACAGTTCGAAATTGTAAGCTTTCACTTATATAGGGTCGATTAATCACCGTTCACTTTTTTAAGTGCTCGGTGATCTAATATAGACCCCGGAACCCTTATCAGGATTCCTTACCAAATACTTACAGCCCCTTTTGACTATGGTCAGATCCAGGATCAAAGATATGACAAAATTTCTGAGGATCTTAAGTGACGCCCTACTAGAACCAGACTGGATAATGTGTACATTGGATGTCACGGCTTTATATACTAATATTCCACACTGGGCTGGGCTGGAGGCTCTAGAATATTGGTTCAATAAAGCAGACATTTATCCACCAGTTTTAATACACTACTTATTTGTATGGCAGAGCATGTCCTTACGAAGAATGTGTTCTATTTCTAACAAGAATGTTACTGGCAGGGTCCATGGTACTGCTATGGGGGCATCCTTTTCCCCCATTTATGCGGATCTTTTTATGGGCTGTTTTGAGGAATTCCTTATATATGATAATTCACACAACATTTTTCAGGGGGAGATGGACATCTGGCGGCGGTACCTGGATGACTGTTGGCTGGTTTGGCGGGCAGACGCAGAATACCTTTTAGAATTTGTTCAATACCTCAGTGAAAACAAGTGGGGTATTGAATTTATGCTTAACATGCATCACCAAGAAATTCGTTTTCTTGATGTCAAAATTTGTAGAAATGAAGATAATACTTTGTCGACCCAGGTCTTCCGCAAGTATCCAGAGTATAACAGTCTTTTACAGGCAACCAGCTTACACCCTGATCATATCATAAGGAATATTCCCAAGTCACAATTCCTATGCATCAAAAGGATATGCTCCTCCAATGTTGACTATGAACATCACAAGACTGATTTAATACATAGATTTAGAGCTAGGGGCTATAAACCAGGAACCATCCTTTCAGCCAGTAACTGGGCTAGTGGACAAGACAGGTCAGAATTACTGCAATATAAAGAAAAAACTCATACCTCAGGGGATAGTATTCGATTTGTCATGACCTATGGTAGAAACATTCATGCTATTAGAAATGCCATTAACAAAAATTGGAATATTCTTATGCCAAATCAAGAACTATCAAGTCTCCTTACAGATAGATGTAAGTTTTCATATGCTAGGGGATGAACACTGGGGTCCTACTTTAATCATTACAAATATAAGGGTAGTAGTCACTCTTTGGAACAACTAACAATTACAGGGGACATGTTGGTTGGGTCATTTTCTTGTGGACATTGCTCCTTTTGTAGATACATGCCTAAATCTAAGGAGTTTTCTAGTGAAAATACTCAAATGGTCTATTAGGATCAAGCATTTTGCAAATTGTGGAACAGACTGGGTGGTCTATTTGACCACATGTTCCTGTTCATCCTTTTATGTTGGGCAAACGTCTAGACCTTTCAAAATAAGAATGTCTGAACATCTAAGTGATATTCGAAACAAACGAATGACCAATGCACTTTATAGACATGTATGTGATCACAAATCAGCAATATTTCATTTTTGTATTATTGACAAGATAGTGGGTGATAGACTGAACAAGTTAGGGTGGCATAGTATTTTGAACAATAAAGAAAAGATGTGAATTATTAGGCTAGGAGCTCTTTTTCCCCTTGTCTTAATGACCACCTGTAATTGGCATAATAACAGCAAAAAATTAAAACTTAGATTACTCATGCATATACTATAGAGACATTTTCAGTTTTTCTTATTACTGTTTTCTTGCTATTACTGTCTCTTTAATCACTTGATTGAGACATAGTGCTGTATGTATATATATATATATATATATATATATATATATATATATATAGAGAGAGAGAGACTGTTACTTAATCAAGATGGTAATCGCTGATGAAGGCAAAACTGCCGAAACTGGTTTGATTCACTACCATTTGTGATTTATTAACTTTTGGAATAAACTTAGGTATCACTCTTGGTGCTGGCCTCCTTCTTTCGGATTTTGAGTTTGTTTTTTGGCCGGTTGCACCTGCCTTACGTGCGGAGTTCATTTGGACTTGAAGTGCACTAAACCTAAGTGATGTTTCATAATGACAGAGTGGGTAATACTCTTTTTTTTTAGTCTAAAGGAGTCGCAGCTATGTTGGTTGAAATACTTTGCTTAAATGCCAGCCTTTTTTACAAAACATGAAACAAAAGGTGAAAAGCTACTACAGGGTCATGACATACCTACATAGCTTACATATTTTGCAGGAAGAACTGACAGCTCTGTTTCCTTTATGAAAAGATAACAAGGTATATGTGTGACAAAGCTATATCGGACTGACTTGCTCATAGGGTTACCTTTCCTTTTGACAATTTAACAGATGTCTTACAAGTACTGCCAGCTCATAATTAGCTACAGCTACTGTTACCTCTGTTGCAGTTTTAAACATAGCTCAACTCAGGATACATGTGAAGATACAACGTGGTCAAATGTAGGCACTTTTGTATAACAATATAAGATAGGTTTCCAAGGAAGAACTACAGGAGGCTTTGGCGCAGCACTCTTGCAAAGAATCCTATCTTTTCTGTATAACACCATGGATTAGTTTACAAATTCATTGGGATGTTGTTCCAGTGCATACATATTGCTAGAAGAGTTATCTCTGAAGAAACATATTACATTTGTGGGAAGTACTCACAGTAACAGTAGTAGATTTTTTATGAAACAAGTGGACACCTTCAATGTCTCTTGTATAGATTTTTTTTTAATTTAAGTGTTTATACTTTTTCCTGGCTTTCTGGCTATGTTTTATCTATCTATCTATCTATCTATCTAGCTCTCCATCCATCTATATCTAGAGACAGAGAGAGAGAGTTCTCTTCTGTTTACAGTGAAGCAGTTATTAGATTTGATACTATTTGCTCACAATAAGTTACAAGTTTTTTACAAGAAAACTGATTTGGGATATTGATGCTTTCACATGGATGTATTTCAGTTGATGAAAGAAGATCAACAGTGGCAGGGAAGCAGTAATCTCAAACAGGTGTAACTTCAACAGATTAAAAAAATGGCAGCATTGATAATCATAAGTATTTTATTTATTTTATTTTATTTTATTTTACATTTGTTGACCGGGCTAGTCCAACTGGATACATGTCCATTTTCAGTGGAGGCCCGGGGAGAAAAGCTCCATATGACAAAAAACAACACACAGGAGATAAGAATACAAGTTAATACTTTCAAGGTCACATGAACAATAAAAAGGTTATACAGATAGTTTAAGTAGTTGAAACATTCTTGGGTAGTTAGAGTACTCTAACTACAAATGAAGTCCCGTTGAATTATGGATTGGATAGGTAGTAGCTGGCTGTTTGCTGCTAATCAGGATTAGAACATGGGCATAACCAGTTAGATTTTAGTAGGTCTTTGAGTTGTTTTTTGAATTGGTTGAGTGAAGTTTCGTGTCTTAGGTTGTTTGGGAGGGCATTCCAGGATTTTCCAGTACGATTCTCCCTCGGTCAAAAATCTGTACTATGGTGAGTACCTCATACAAATATATCGCATTTTAATATAACGTCTGATTTGTGATGTTTTATTGTTCTTCATTTTATCACTTGCGCTTTTCACGGTATAAATTTTTTCTTTGACAGAGACCCTTAGTTGATACGAAATAAGTTGTCTCTGCTAAGCACATGATGTACAAGTTTACTGTTTTTTCTCCTTGAGCATAGTAATCCACTCTTGACAGCTGTTGTTCATTTATATCTAGTATTTTAATAGTATTTACTCACTGAAGATGAAGCTGTGTTAGTGAAGAAGCACTGATGGTGTGCTCTTGTCAGTGTCTGCAGCACTCGTTGCATATATAACGTTTGGTAGCCAGCTCAGGGGTGGACTGCTGCAGGTAGTCAACAATGTGCAATGTCCTGGTATTGGTCTTGTCAGATATATCATTGCTGTTAAGCTCTCAGTCTGCTAGCTTTGAGCTGTTTCCCAAATGAAACATCTAACCCAGCTGCAGACCTTCCCACTTTCAATCATGCCTCTGTCACCTGATGGACTTGTCAGTATAACCACCTTTACCTAAATTTTTTGGGGTGTAACTCCACAAACAGTAGCTGAATTAGAATGGGGCAGCATGATGTCAGACTGATTCTTCTAGATCTTTTCTTATTATGATGGTACTTAGGGTACTAAACTGTTGCCACTGTTTTGATACAACCTGATATAGAACAGCATTTTATTGTAAAAAGCCCTGCCTGAGCTTGTTTAATGTTACTTGGGAGATCTTCCATGAGCACATACCAGCTGTCACCCTCTTTCTCTCCATTCTGTTAACAAGAATTAATGGAGAATCCCAGAAGTATTTTAAAGGAATCTGGTACCTGTTAAATTATCTCATTGGCTTCAGCTTTATGGAAGGATGCTGTCCTCTTTGTCATACACCTGACGGTCAAGTGCCAGCTGATTGTATGCCTCTAGCTGAGAGCATAGTCTTGTTGATTCTGTGCTGACTGTATGCATATTTATCGAGACTATGCTCATGAGCATGGATGCCTGCAGGTAAATTAATTTTTCCCTATGTATTTATACAGAACAATTTATGGGAGTACAAACATGTATCTGGATGTTGGTCAATTTGAACATATATGTGCATGTGCATGTGTGTGCTTGTGCATGTGTGGTGCAGAGTTTGACAGGTAATTTGTGTGCAAGTGAGGGTTGTCTATAGTGCTAAATGGATTTGAGTGGCATGAATATATGTGAAGATATTGATAACTTTGAGTGCACATGTGCATGGTGCAGGTTTCACAGTTGATGCATCAGTATATCTAATGAGTGATTGAAAGGGAGCTATGAATGTGTGTGCTCACATGCATGTGTGTGTGTGTGTGTGTGTGTGTGTGTGTGTGTGTGTGTGTGTGTGTGTTTATGCGTGTTCATTTGAATAAAGGGATAGGTCAGACGTTTATGTGCTATGATATGTGTGTTAGAACATAGGCTGCTTGCCTTGAGTGGGTGTATGAACAATCAGAAAATTCTGGTTTATTGTGGTGGGGGGGTTTCAGGCTGCTATGTTTCCCTGCAAAATAGTGGGTTGATGAAGTGAAATTTAGCAGCAGAGACATAGAGAAGCACATAGAACCATGTCTACAGTTTTAATAACCAAGTGCATTTGGGCACGGGAGTGATCTGTCTGTGTTGTGATTGTTGTACAGAATATGCTTCTTTAACCACAACATGTACAGAATATGCTTATGTAACTACAACATATAGAAGTGTGCTACAGCCTGCAGGAAGGCCAGCATGCTGGTGTAGTCACATTTATACTCCAGTATGTGTTTTAGTCAATGTTTCCTGGACAGTGCAAAGGTGGTAATGGTCCACATACACCATTAATATAGGCACTGAACATTGTGCACTGTATTTGCATTGCCACAGACATGTCCGCTGAGCATACTGCTGCTGAAAACTGCATAACTGCCTTCTGTCTCTAGGCACCTGGGGGCCATGGACATAATCTGCACCTATCCCCCACGGTGCACTTGGCTATCAAAGCTGTGGACATGATGTTGCTTGCTTCTTTCTGCCCACATCAAATTTGTAAAAACTATATGTATCTGCAGTTGAATTTTAATTCAGCCATGTATCCCCAACCTGCCTAGCAGCTTGAGTGTGTGTGTGTGTGTGTGTGTGTGTGTGTATGTGTGTGTGTGTGTGTGTGTGTGTGTGTGTGTGTGTGTGTGTGTGTGTGTGTGTGTGTGTGTGTGTGTGTGCATGCGCGTGTGTGTGTGTGTGTGTGTGTGTGTGTGTGTATATATACGCACGTGCGCATGTGTGTGTGTGTGTGTGTGTGTGTGTGTGTGTCTGTGTGTGTCTGTGTGTGTGTGTGTGTGTGTGTGTGTGTGTGTGTGTGTGTGTGTGTATGTGTGTGTGTATGCATGATTGTGTGTGTGCGTGCGTGTGTGTGTGTGTGTGTGTGTGTGTGTGTGTGCATGTACGCACGTGCATGTGTGTGTGTGTGTGTGTGCATGTACACGCGCACACGTGTGTGTGTGCGTGTGTGTGTGTGTGTGTGTGTGTGTGTGTGTGTGTGTGTGTGTGTTTGTCTGTGTCTGTGTAATGTGAATGGAGTGTGAGATGAATACTCATGTAGTATCATGCTCTAAGTAGTACTTATCCCAAGGTAAGGGCAATCTCAGAGTTGCAGATGATTACAGGATTTTTTTTGTGGTGGGGGGGGGGGAGTTTGCATCCCACAAGAAAAGCTTCTTTGTATGTGTGTTTCCTGTCTCTGCATGTGCAGCTGCTGAATGGTGCTTTCCTTGAGTGCGTGCTTGTGCATGTGCATGTGTTGTCATTGTGACTGCATTGCAGTCAGCAGGTTATTCAACAAGTATGCTTTGTCAGTGTGTTGTTTTTCAACAAAGTGGCACTCAGTTTGTCTACTCTCTCTATCAAGGACTACACCTCTCTGGAATTCTCTTCTAAAGTAAATTTATAACTTTCATCTCATTAAACTTTTAAGGTTCTCCTTACTCTTCAACGCGGGTGAAACACACCATTTTTGATATTTTTAATTGTTTATTCTGTCCAGTGTTGATATTTATTTTTTTATTTGGTAGCCCAGTAAGTTGCCTGATCCAATTAACCTTCCCATTATCAGACACGATCATGAAAACATGAAATGACTGGTCCAGTGTTTCTAGGCAGACTGCTTCTCACTCTCTGTTTACTGCTGTCTCAAAGTAAAGATACAAAAATGTTGGGGTGAGAGACCTTCACCCCCTTGCACCCAAAACTGACTTTAGGTTGTGCAAAGTTATTTCAGATACAGTCATTGTATAATTTCATGACTGGGTATGAAATATTTACGAGACCAATATTTTTCAGTGCTTTCCTAATGCAAAATCCATTTATCAAAACACCACAGTGGCGACCAGGCAAAGGTGTAAACCAAAACCAATAAACAAAAAACACCAAAAAATGCACGTGGAGGACAGCAAATCAAGGTTTTCAGCGTAGTCAAACTTTAATATTTGCTAGTTGTGAAACAGACTTCTTCAGAAACTAAACACAGACATCAATTACTTACATTTAGATAATGTGAATGGTAAAATTCAACCAATCAACACTTCCCATCAATTAAGTACAATTGTTTCCACAAGAATTTTTATAAAAAAATATTGAACAATAAACATTCTCAAAATACTAAAATTCAAATATTAAAACTTGTTGATAGCTACTTTCCTACTTTTTAAAAAACACTATATTTACAGCATCATTCAGACCAGGGGAAATATAGGATGCTAACCTGAATTGCCATTCAGCCTCCCTTCGAGCAACCAAATTCCTATAATTACCTCCCCTTAAGTACTGCCTAACTACTTCCAAAACAGAAAAAGTAAACTTTTTCCCGTTTGTACAAACACCAGAATGCTTAGACAAAGCATTATTAAAATGTTTTGTTTTTATAGCATACTCGTGTTCTAATATTCTCTTTCTTAAGCTCCTAGTGGACATTCCTACATAAAAAGCAGGACGTAAAGAACATAAAGCAATATAAATAATGCCACCAGTGCCACAGTCCACCCTACCAGGAATCGTTAGAGTCCTGCCCAAATGTGCTAGGATAATAAAGGGACCTTCATGGATGAACCTACAAGCTCTACATCCAAGACACTTAAACATACCTCCTCCCCTAACACACCTTGAATCAGTGGCACTTCTATTGGATTCTTACAATTGCGTGATATTAAAATTATTTTTATAAACGAAGGATAGACTATCTCCTAATACCTTAGCAACATCAGCATTACCTGCGATAACCTTCCAGTTTTCACGTTGAATATTGCGTATGACATAATTGTCCACACTCATCTCTAAACCGTACCTGGGCCATCTAAATTACTATTTACTTTAGCCAGCTCTACAGATGTTGGCTTTTTCTTATGGAATTCATTTGTTAGAATAGGGGAAAAGTCTGTGTTGTCTTCTGTAAGTAACTTCTTCAGCTACCCTACTGAGTAAGTCCTCCGGATACCCCCCTATCCATAAACAAACACTTGATAAATCGTATTTCACTTAAGAAAGTAGAATCCTCAACGGTTACAAGAAGCTCTAATAAACTGTCCTCTAGGGACGTTCCTTTCCATAAAATTTGGATGTCCACTTTTAAAATGCACATAACTGTTACAAAATGTACTTTTTCTATGGATTGTACTTAAAAACCTTTTACTAGTGGTATCCCATATCATATTTACATCTAAAAAGGACACCTTTAAACCAAATTCACCTACAACAAACTTTAAAAAGGAACTACTTTGACTTAAGGACTCAATAAATGCTGCAGATCAAAATTGTCTCTTTTAGCGATGAAAAACAAATCATCTTCAAACCTTTTATAAAAAGGATACTCTCAAAAAACGGAATATTAGGTACGATTTCCATATCCCACCATCCTAAAACTAGGTATGCATATGTGGGCCCTACAGTAGCCCCATTGCTACACCCTTTTAGCTATTTATAAAAATTACTTTTAAACATGAAATAAGTGTTTTCCAATAAGGTTTCCAATAGACACATATAAGTGATGATTTTTTTGTTACTTAAATCAGTGTGATTACCCAAAAACCATCTAATGTAATCAACACCCACATTCTGTGGAATGCAAGTGAAAAGAGAAACTATATCCATTGTAAGCAAAATCAAATTTTCATTGCTATAACTTAAAGCAAAAAAACTAAATTTATCCAAAAAATCCCATACGTCTGCAATACAAGATGGCATTTTCTTAACATATGGTTTAAAAATGTAGTCTAAATATAAAGAAATACAGTCAGTGGAACTACCAGAAGCAGAAATAATAGGTCTGAAAGGAGGTTTAGTGGTACATTCATGAAGCTTTGGGATCCCGAACAGAACACTTATTCGGGGATCCTCCACATGTAAAAATTCAAATAGTTCGCTACTGATGTCATTATTCATAAGCAGGTCATACAAGGTGCCATAAATAATACCATAACTTTTAATAATCTCAAACTTTGCTACTTTAACATATTCTAAAGGATTTAACAACAAATTCTCAATAGCATCATTGTAATCCTGCACATTCATTATGACCACACTAACCCCTTATCAGCCTTCATAAACCTCAAGTAGACCCTGTTCTTGAGTTCGTACAAAGCCTTACATTCACTAGCATTTAAATTGTAAAACCCATTTTTATTCTTTACAGATAAACATTTCCTAATTTTTTTTTTCGCAGAAACTTTCAAAAACTTTAACAGTGTGTATTAAGTTAGGGTTATGGATGGAAGGTTTACACAATATATTTCTCTGCCCAACATCACTTAAAATATATTTTAAGTTAAATTTTCGTGAATATAGTTTTAGTTCACTCAAAGATCTTGTAATGTTAGCTCTTCTGCTGGGTTGAAAGTTAAAACCCATTTTAACACCCTTTCATGTTCCTCAGTTAACTGGAAATTAGAAAGGAAATGTTAGAACTTACAGAGTGAAGAGGTTGGATTAGATGCAAAACCTGCCCCTCCCGCGGTTGCGCGTTTGATAGCTTTTGCTGCTGCTCTGATTCCTGTTGTCCCCTCGGTCGAACCTTCCCTGTAAAAAAACTTTTTTGTTTTTGTTGTTACTATTTGAATTAGCAACAACATTGTTTTGAGACTCAGCACTTATATTCAAAGTGCTCACCGAACTGTGTGAAATGCCATTGTCAGTAACTGAAACCACTGATGTAACGTTGGTTTTCCTTCTTACCACCTTCTGACATACGTACAGGATTTAAAGTGGCATTGGAATTCCCAGTGCTTTCAGCATCACCTACACATGAACCACCTCCATTTTGTTTAACAGTCTCACCAGAAACAACCTTAAAATCCTTTTCAAAGTTTCACTTGATGTTGGAATTGTTTGAAAATAAATCACCATACACTGTACCAGCCTCATATACTGCCACATCCCTAGCAATCTTTTTAGTTTTGCATAAGACAGTAGTTCTTTCATATTTTTCAACATTTTCCAAGACCTGCTGGTATTCAGAATTTAAGTCGGAGCAGTTATTTAATAGTTGCATAAGTGTATTGTCAATATCCGCCAAACTACCCTTAAGTTCATTTAGAGTAGCCGAGTTGTTCTTAATTAATAATTTAAGAAACTCTTTGCCTACAGTATCAAAAAAACTAACCAGCTCCTTATAAAAAGTCCTGTTTAACTGGACACCGTTTGGCATCTTAAAAAAATGCAAACTTTTAGGAACCACCCCGACTTGAATACAGTGTTCAAAATATTTATTTTCCACATGCAAGGCACAGTAACACTTGAAACATTGCCAAAATTAAGATCTTGACCACCAACCAGGTCAAAACATATGTTTAATAAGTTCTTTACATGCCAATAAGGACGTTAAGTTATGCTCCAATCTAGGACAGTGTATAACAGTGCTGTTACTCAGGAGGCTGTTAGATCCGTTGTCCACAGTTTTCTCACTAGTATACTGGCCTCTATGAATGTCCTTAATTTTGTCTGCCAAAATTGCCATGGATTTCTGCATTTCTGCTACAGTACAGACCAACTCTTCCAACATCTTGTCACTATGAGTTGGAGTGGAATGTAGAGTCAAATCTAGGATATCCTTCTCTGGTGCACAAGCCATGGACCGACTGAGAAAATACACCAATCAAAACACTACAGTGGCAATCAAGAAAAGGTGTAAACCAAAACCAATAAACAAAAAACAAATAATGCAGAGGAGGATAGCAAATCAAGGTTTAAAAATCCATTTATGTAAAAAAGCAATACACTTGTTTATTTATTTCAGTCTTGTGCCTGTTGGGATCCATTACAAATCTGTTGGAGAAGTAGAGAAGATCAAGTCTCTGCCTACCTTCTTCTAACACTACTTTATTCCTCAACCATTATCATTAATGGGCACTCCATCATGCTTACTAAACTACAGCAATGCTGTAATAAAAATTGCATGCAAACGTGCATGCAACATTCCCTGTAGGTCTCACCATTGCATAACCCTTCAAAAATATAAATGTCTGGAACTACCTCAACAACTAAGCTACACTTGCCTACTTATGGCACACAAACTGGTCTATAAACCAGACCTCTCCCAGACTTAAAACTATCCTTACACAATACAGACCAACAGGATGTTTGCAATTCACATGAAAATCCTTGCTAAGTATACACAAAGCTAACAGTTCAGCAGGCAAAGCCCTATATGGCAACCAAATCTCCAGAATCCACGTCCGCTAAACATAAGGCCCATTTATAACCTTTCCTCAATCAAAATGCAGTTGAAAATCCACCTGATAAACTCAAGGCTATGATCTTGTAACACCTGAAAATAATTCCAACATCCCCTTCTATTCCCTTTACTTTCCCTCTCTAACTTCATCACCTATCCTGGTGATATGTAAGACCAGTGGAATTATCAAAAGAGTGTCCTGTGTAAATAAACTGTACATTAAAAAAATATTAAAAAGCCCATTCAATAGTAACTATTCATGTACTCATTTACTTAAGCTCTATTGCAATTAACTGTCATTCACTTTAAATACACTTTCTAACACACATTCTTACAATATAACCATCATTCTTTAGAAGCTGGTTTCTCCTTTATGTTCTGCTGTTCCCCACTTATATTTTTCTGTTTTTCAATAGGTAAATACAAGCAACGTA